>NC_064813.1:18990695-19283083 GCF_023721935.1 Panthera uncia
TGGGAGGGGTAGAGAGAAAGAGAGTGAGAGAGAGAATCCCAAGCAGCCAGTCCCCAATCCACAGTGCAGAGCCCAACACGAGGGTCGAATCCATGAACCGTGAGATCATGACCTGAGCTGAAGTCAAGAGTCAGCTGCTTAACTGACAGCCACCCAGACACCCCTCCTTCAGTCCCCATCTTATTTAACCCTTTCCTGACGTTCTCCCTTCTTTACCCTCCCCACACACACCCAGAACCCACTCCCTCCCTGCACGTATTATGTAGCACCAAGACGTCCATTGCTCAGGCTCTGCTGTCTGTGGTAAGTCAACGATAGGTCTACTCTGCCCCCAGTTTCTGCTGTTGGACATGTGTTTGGGGGCTCTGGGTCCATGGGGGGGAGGAAGGACTTTAGGGTTTATCATCCAAGTTTGTAGTTTGCTCTTTCCCCAAATATCTAAATATACCAGACACATCTCAAACTGCAAGGATTCACATCCTGCCAAAACTCATCACCAGGGCTGCTAGAAAGACACACATTTATCCCATTATTGCAATTTTCCCATTAATGCAATTTTGAGCTGATCATTCTACCTTTGTCCCCTCCCAGCCTTCCTGCATGGTGAAAGATACTGTGCCCAGGTCCGCCTCCTCCATTTCTGGGTTTCTCTCTGGCTTGTTCAGGGGCTAAAGATGAAGAGAGAGAACCGTCTTGCTACCCAGAAAGTTAAGATTTTTTTCTCCCCAATTAGAATGCAAATTCCTTTTTATTGCCTGCAGGAGGTAACATAGCACCAGGCCCATTTAGTTGCTTGAGAGCTAGCTAAATGACAAAGCAGGGACTCAAACTCAGACATCTCTGCTCTACATCACATGCTTTCCTCTGTTCCATGGTTTTCATGGCTGGGCTGACCAGAAGGTCCTCTGGGGAAAAGTTATTTTCTTATTGTTGTTGTTGTTGTTGTTGTTGTTATTATCATTATTATTGGATCTGGGGATAAGAGGACAGGGGTGTTCAGAACAGATCTCCCCTGCCCCCTGGCCCACACTGCATGGCCTCCTAGCAAGTACACAAACCCTTCAGTCAAGAAGTGGAGTCTAAGGCCATTTAATGTCTGTGGCAATGTTACCAATAGCTCTGTCCTAGCTTTTGCCAAGGCATCTGATCCTGAGCCCAAACTCAGCCCACGGCCAGGGAAACATGGCTGAGGAGGCCAGCCCAGGACCCCGACTCCTCCACGATAATTCGGCTGAGAGTAAGGACAGAAAGCCTAAGTAATTTGGATTCTTTTTTATTGACAAGAGTCATGCCACTGAGTCAGTACAACCTGCCAAGGCCCCACACTCAAACTGAGATCTGATCCTGGGTCAGTAGACAGAGGCTTTCATGCATTTTCTAGCATTACAACCCCTTTTTTCCAGTGACCTCTTACACAGAAACCCATTAGGGAAAAGCAGTGGAAGTGGTGGAGACAGGGGTGGGGGTCCCAGAGCCCATCTACGAGGTCTTCCTCCTTGGTCCTCCTCCCATGTCATCACCCTCATCCAGACACTGGACACCCTGGGTGAGGAACAGTCCAAGAGCAGTAGGGCAGCTGGGGGAGGGAGCGGACCGGTGGGAAGGCGGAACAGCAAATTTGTTCTGCACGGGGCCCCTGTGAGTGGAGCTACTTTTGTTGTTTAGAGACTAAATAATGGGCCGAGGGATCAGAATGAAGCCTGACACAAGACCTGTCAATGTTTCTAGCATTCATCGCCTTTAAATATTCAAACACCAAGATTCTGAACGATCTTTGACTTTTCTCTTCATTTTTTTTTCCAAATGTCAACAAACACTGCTTCTGCTGAGTGAAGAGTCTGGCCTTGCCTTTCCTGATGAAAAACAAAAGAAGGGGAGTGAGAGAGAAGGTGAGGAGAAATGAGGACAAAGGGTGAGGACGCTCAAGTTTCCTGAGAGACCCAGTTTTAGGGAAGGGGGTGGAGGTGGAGAAGCCAGCCAGCTGAAGCCCAGCGGCCCCTCATGTGTTGGGCTGTTCCATCGTACCCTTCATTTTACAGATAAGGAAACTGGGGCTCCGAGAAGTAAATGGAGTTATGTTACATCATAAAGCCAAGTTCAAAAAAAAAAAAAAAGCAAATTGAAACTGGAGCTCACAGTTTCTGGTGCCTGCTTTTCACATGGCAAATGTTTTCAAAAGGGAAAGGCTGTTCTCACAGACTCAGGGAAAAAAGGACCCACAGACATGAATTAATTCTGTCAGCAAGCATTTATTGAGCCCCTACTGTTTGTCATCCATTGTCCTGTGGGCTGGGGAATAGAGATGAACAAGACACAGTCTCTGCCCCCACGGAGTCCACAGGCCAGTGGGTGAAGCAGACAGATAATAACCACCACAATACAACCTAATAAGTGTCATGGCTGTGCTGTGTATATGTTGCTGTGGGGGTGTCAGCAGGACCAGATACATAATTTATGGGCTTCGGTGCCAAATAAAAATGCAGGGCCTCTGTCAAAAAAAAATTCTCAGAATTTTAACATGGTGACAGAAGAGCATTAAACCAAATATGAGGATCTTCTGAGCGTAGGGTCCTGTGTGACTGCTATGTCCATGTCTGTCACATTCCAGTTCACAAAGGAGGTGCTTCTACAGCCTAGTCTGAATGACAAAGAATTCACCAGCACACAGGAGAGGAAGAACATTCTGGAAAAAGATAACAGCATGTCTAAAGGCAGGAGGAGGTGGAAACACAGCATATTTGAGAAATGGAACAAGTTCAGTTAGGCGAGAGTAGGAGATAGGGGTGGGAGAGTAACAAGAAATGAAGCTGGCAAGGAAGTAGACCCCAAGGAGCAAGATGCTTTTAAACCATACGAGGCAGTTATCCTGTCCGTATTAGTGAGTCGTTGAAGCTGCTTGGGGGTAGGATCTAATGGGTACTTTGGAAAAAAGCAAAACAAACCACCTGGGCAGCAGGAAGCATGTGGGTTAGAAGACAGTGGGCCTGGAGTGAGAACCCAAGTTAGGAGGTTGGTGCAATGGCCCTGGCAGGAACCGAAGAAGAATATACAGATGGCATCCAGATATTGAGGAAAGAGTGTCTGGCTGGAGATGGCGATGGAGAGATGGCCATCCATGAGGTGGCAGTTGAACTCTTGAGTCCAGAGTTTCCCAGAGTGAGAATGAGAATGGGTACCAGAGGCAAAGATGTAGGTGGAGGAAGGAGACTTCCAAGGAGGGGGGTTGGAGGTGAGAGGATGATCAAAGGAGCAAATCACATGACTCCAGAGACAAAAGAGTTTCAGGGGGCGGATAGAGCAGCCAAACTTGTAAATTAATCCAGGGGTAGGGTAAAGACTACAGCATCTGAGATAGCTGAGGGGAGCGACAGAGGGTGAAACGTCTGAGGATGCAGACGTAGTCGGTGGCTGTTTCCCAGGCAGTGGTGGCCCAGAAGAGCACAAGAACGTTAAAGGCTCTGGCTCTGCGTCTCCACCTGCCACGTGGCTGGACGCCTGCCTCCCCCAGGTTCTCAGAGGGCTCCAGGGGCCTGAATCACTGATTGTCCCTAGAACCGGAGCAAAGTAGCCCCTCTTTACACCTGCTCCTTCGTGGCTGCCATGTGCCCCCACAAGGGCCAGCAGAGGCCACATCTGAGGTTGGGGAGGACACTGAGGTGTGCAACTGCCCCACGGCCACCCTCCTTCATCTCCACAGACATTGACCCAGTCACTCACCCCATGGCCAGCCACACCGTGGCCTCTGCAGCTGCCCAAGCTGTTTGTACAGAGGTGACAGACACTATTGCCATCAACCTTGATATTCTCTCATGAGGCCCCAAATAGGAAGACCTCCTCCATCTTGCTTGTTAGAACTCAATAGCACTTTTATTTGACTTACTCTCCCAGAATAATAAATGGCTCATCTGTCTTAGAACTTAGAACAAGTTTCCCAGAAGGACCTGCTGAGGTATCAATGAGCAAGATCCATACGGCATCCCAGGTAAAACCCCCTCTTCTACTGGCCCTTGGGCAGTAAGACTAAGTCCCCCTCCAAGTCTCAAAGAGCTCCTGCTGCATTAAGTACATGGCCTAGGAGATCGTGGTCCAACACAAAGTTTTCTTTTGTTAAGTTCCTACTGTGTGCCATTATTTCACATTAATTATCTCCTTTCCCTCTCAGTTCATGCCAATGAGGTAGGTACTAGCATTGTCCTATTTCCTAGAAGAGGTAAAGCAGAACAGCCAATGACTGTATGACAGTACAAAGAACGTTCCGGTCCTCTACTCTGGGGGAGGAGGCCTTTACACACTCTTTTGTACTTTTCAATATCTCAGGCAATAGCTTCTATAAATTCAATATATTCTGTATGTTCAATAGCTTCTGGCCTTGCCTCTCTCCAAAGATAGCACTGTAAGATGGATTGACCAATGGGATCCTCTCTCATTCTTGAATTCATATCCGCGGGCTACCAGATTGTGGAAAGGGAGTGGGACAGGCCAAACTGGCCATGTTCCAAGGCTTCCAAAAGAGGTATCCCTCCTGACCTTCAACAGAGAATATGTGTGGCCTCAGTCCCACGAAAGTTTCCTGCTGTTCTCTGAGAGCACACACGTGCATGCATGCACACACACACACACACACACACACAACACCAACCTCCTCCTTACTGAGTAAAAACCCATATCCCCTGCACAGAGATAAACCACAGATGGAACCCACATCGTATTTGAAAATGCAAGCCAGTCGTCCACACTGGCTCTGGCTTATTTACAGCTGGCATTGCTTCTGATTTGGCCTCCATCCATTCTGACAAGCTGATGCCCATGCCGTATCTGTTGGCTAAATATTTTTTATATCAGCCTTGATTCTGGAGACAATGAGGCCCAGACAAGTTAAGTAATATGCCTATAGACCCTCAACTGTCAAATGGCAGAGCCAGCATTCATAACCAGCCCTTATCTAACTGCACATCCCAGTGCTATTAGCCCCAATGTTCCATACATTAGGACTCTCTCTGACCGGATGCCTATTGGGTTGCCATGTAGATGGACCCCTAGTGGTCCACCCAAACATGCTTGATGATAAAAATTCAAAGCAGACCCTGTTTGGAACCTTGGCTATGCAGATTAAAAAATAATAACTCTAAGGAAAGGCAAATGGTGAATCCCATTTCTACAAATCTTATAAATTTCAGAGAAGCCATCTAGGGAGAATGAGCCAGGGTTTTTTCCCCTCTGAACTGGATCACTAGTTCCTGGGAAATGCCCATAAATCAACATGCTTTCAGTTTCCAGGACTTTACTTATGTTACTGTATGCCTTTAAAGTCCTCAGCTTGTTAGCAGGTGACCCTCATGAGTTGAGGGCAGTGCACCAGCCTAAACACAACCCAGATGCAAGACACTACATTGAAACACATGCAAATAACCATCCTTCTGCTCTCCTGTGAAATAATGTTCAGGAAGCACTAAGCAAGCCACAGGTGTTAAGGCAGCATTGCCCCACCAGCACCATGGGCTGGAGAGGCTGGGAACAACAGGTGCCTTGCTTCCCACACTTCCCCAAACCATTAAGACAGTGGTTCTCAAAGTGTGGCCTGTGCCAGTGGCAGCAGGATCACCAGGAAACTTGTAAGAAATGCAAATGCTGTCCCCCTCTCCCATAACTGCTGAATACGTGTTTTAACGGGCCCGCCCACTGATTCTGATGTGCACTAAAATTTAAGAGCCACTGCATTAGAGGTCCCAAAACTCAAGATTGTGAGAGTCTGTCCCTTTTTGCCTAAGAGAACTTAGGAATCACCCGCCGTTAAAGAGAAACGTTTCTTTAAAAAAAAAAAAAAGTGACTTAGCAAAAGGATGAATTTCAGAGTTCAGAGTATGAACCTGGAATTATATCACAGCTCAGCCACTTACTACCCATTTGGCCTTGAGGACATCACTTAATGTTTCTCAGAATTAATTTCATCAGCTATAAAATGAAAATCGTAAACCTAGCACAGTGCCTGGCATACAGAAGGTGCTAAATAAAAAATAACTGTTACAAATGATGCTTCATCTCAATCAGCAACTGAGCACAATAGCCAGCCACTATCAAGTACCTCTGTCCCCAGTAGGTAGACTACAGGGAACATCCATGCAAGGAGAGGGATAACTCCCTGGGGAGGGGCAGGACAGACTCCTCCACCCCCACCTGGAGACCCAGGTCGGGGAGTTTCCAAGTTCAATGAGCTCTGTTTGTGTTCAGCAAGAATAACAGGATCACAACGATCTCATCAGCACAGTTGGAGAGCAACAAATATGAAGCCCAGATCCAGATCTTCAGGCACAGAATGTCACCAAGGAAAAGCTGCCTCGCTCCTTCATGACAACATTCCCCCAAGAAACCATTGCTTGGAGAAACTTCAAGTTCTGTGCTGAAGTGTAGTGCAAAGCTAAACAAGCCTCTGAAATGCAAATGTCTTGTCGGCACAGAGCAGAGCAAGTTTTTATAAGGTAGATAAACCTAAGGAGCCCCAGCTCCCATCTTCCCTGGAGAGAAGGGATAGAGGACAGGACAGGAGGCAAAGAATCAGGGGCAGAGTGGACACCTGACACAGCATCAGAAGGTAGGAGATGAGTGAATATTATTTATAGTAGAGCTTCTAACTACTCAGTGATGTGTATAATTCACTCATTAAAATGCAGGTTTGTATTTAGCAAATCTGGGATGGTGCCTGAGACTCTGCATTTCTACAAGAGGAGAAAATTGGGCTAGATAACAAGAATTTTTTAAATACTTTCATATATATATATATATATATATACATACATATATATATACATATATATATACACACACACACACACACATATATATAAAGCTGGGTTTTTTAAACACTTATTCATAGCGGGGTGCAGAGAGAGAGGGAGACAGAATCTGAAGCAGGTTCCAGTCTCTGAGCTGTCAGCACAGAGCCCAATGCGGGGCTCGAACCCACGGACCATGAGGTCATGACCTGAGCCGAAGTCAGATGCTTAACCAACTGAGCCACCCAGGTACCCCTAAAGTACTTCCTAATTTCAGTTCTTTTTTAAACATTCATTTGTGGGGTGCCTGGGTGGCTCAGTTGGTTAAGCGTCCGACTTCAGCTCAGGTCATGATCTCATGGTCCGTGGGTTCGAGCCCCGCATCGGGCTCTGTGCTGACAGCTCAGAGCCTGGAGCCTGTTTCAGATTCTGTGTCTCCCTCTTTCTCTGACCCTCCCCTGTTCATGCTCTCTCTCTGTCTCAAAAATAAATAAATGTTAAAAAAATTTTTTTAATAATAAACATTCCTTTGTTTATTTATTTTGAGAGTGGAGAGGGGCAGAGAAAGAGAGAATCCCAAGCAGGTTCCATGCTCAGCACAGAGCCTGATGCAGGGTTTGATCCCAGGACCACGAGATCATGACCTGAGATGAAATCAGGAGTCAGATGGTTAACCGAGTGAGCCACCTAAGCATCCCAAGAAGATTATTTAAAAAAAAAAAAATTTTTTTTAACGTTTATTTATTTTTGAGACAGAGAGAGACAGAGCATGAATGGGGGAGGAACAGAGAGAAGGAGACACAGAATCTGAAACAGGCTCCAGGCTCTGAGCTGCCAGCACAGAGCCCGACGCGGGACTCAAACTCACAGACCGCGAGATCATGACCTGAGCCAAAGTCGGCCACTCAACCGACTGAGCTACCCAGGCGCCCCCCAAGAAGATTATTTTTGATGGGCTAGAGAAAGAGGAAATTTTATCAATGCTGGAAACTTAATAAATTTTGTCTCCTTGCATAGGAACATGTCCTAGCACTATGCTTCATACAATGTATTGCTTAATAAAACGAAGGATAAATTATAAAATAGTTTGTAGGAAAAACACTTGTAAATTAAATGTTACCATCATAATCATCACCATGTTACCCTGGGCTCTCCCTGGCATGTTGTATTTAAGAGTGCCAATCAGTCCTCATCTATTCAACATTCTAAGGCTCTCAGGACCTCAAAATGAGCCCTAATTTTAGCCCAGAATATACCCTGAGCCTACACTATTGTTTATTCCATAAATATTTGTGCCTAAAGCTAAGCACAATAATTTTTGGCAATGTTATTCTACACATTTTTCATTTCTGGTGATTTGGTGGCTTGTGTTGCCCAGCAGCCCTCCATCCTCATAGACTGAGTTACCCATGACTTGGGGTAGGATGGAGTAGAAGAGAGAACAAGGAATTAAATTTTCCAAGAAGAAGACTTTGACATTCAAGTTCAATTTTTTAAGTTCACAGAGAAGACAATAATCTTGAGAGCCCTGGTTTTCCAGTGAGAGAACTTGGCACTTGAGAAGATGAAAGAGTCTTTCTGAATTCTGTAAAGTAGGCAGGATGGAGACATGAGGTGGGAGCAGTTTACCTCCACTGGAAGGGGAGAAGCTCAAGGAAAATCATGGAGTAGAATTTTGTGGCATGAGTGTCCTGATTGGACTCAGCCTATCCCTTCTGGGGCACCTCTCCAGGTGGTTGCTTACAGAATTCCAAGTGGAAAGAAAGGCCCCCTGTCATGAGTTCATAGGGCATTGGTCAGGGTCACTTGTTCTGAACCAGAAGGACAGGCCACACATTACACGGGCTGCAGATATGGAGGCCACCAATGCAGTGAGAACAGAGGGTAATGCTCCCAAACTGGGAAGGACCAACTGCTCCACCTCAGAGGCCAGCCAGGACCAGAAGCCCGAACACAAGCCAGACAGGAACCGTCCTCCCTCTCGCTGACATGATTCCATAACTCCTTCCTGCAGGGAGTGCCACCCTAGGTAGGAGAAGAGAGAACACTTGATGAGGGATAAGGATGCCGATAGAAAGTTTGAATTTAAAATAAGTGAGTTTGGGTGTGCCTGGGTGGCTAGGTAAGGTTAAGGTCCAACTCTTGATCCCAGCTCAGGTCATGATCTTGCAGTTCATGGGTTTGAGCCCTGCATCAGGCTCTGCACTGGCAGTGCAGAGCCTGCTTAGGGTTCTTTTCCTCTCCCTCCCTCTCTGCCCTTCCTTCACTCTCACTCTCTCAAAATAAATAAATAAATAAATAAACTTTTAAAAAAGTAAAATAAATAAGTTCGTTTTTTACTGTCTGCGTAGTGAAAAAAGACTACAAATCGAGACAGAATTTGACTAAGCTACCTTTAATTGTCAGGAATAAGTATTTTCACTATAGCAAAAAAAATGATGCCTAGTGACAGTTTTAAGAAAATATCAGTACAGTTAGCACATCTGAGTTGTGACTAAGTTTCAGACCCACTACATGTCTTGGTTTTGGGCAACAGTAAGAGCAAAACAGGTCAAATCTGTACTCCCCTATGCAGTCTACAGTTCAGTGGGAAGGCAGTGGTTAAACAGGCAATCCAACAGATAAAATACAAGACAACTGTTGTGCTCAGTGCTATGAAGGGAAAGTAAAAGGAGGAAAGGAAGAACGTTGTCCCAAATCCTCCTGCCTGCCCATCTTGATGCCAGAAATTCAGCATCTAGACATGAATTCTATTGGTTCACCATCATTTTCTCCAAAGACTTGTGGAAGGAGTTGCTCGTGAACTTGCTAACCTTTGCATTTTGAGAGTTTAATAATTGTCATTCTGTTCAAAAGATCAAAAAGAGGAAGGCTCCAAAAGTCTAGTAGGGGACATAGGAGCAAGCGGGAGGGGACCCCGTAGGGAGGAGCAAGCGGTGGGGACCCCGTAGTAGCTGGGAGCAGGAAGTGGGCAGCATATGGGGAGGAACACGTAGGAGGATCACTCACCGGGGAAACTGCGGAGGAACCCAGGGGGTTTGCGGGGATGGGGATGGAGGGAGGAATAGGGGGAATAGTGGGGGGGGGAGGCAGGGGGTCACAGGCAGGAGCACATAGAGATGGAGGGAAGAATGGGGGGTGGGAGGGGAGGCAGGGGGCACAGGCAGGAGTGCATAGGGACGGAGGTTTTCACAACAAACTTGCTTGGCAGTCTTGCCCAGGGTTGCTCCGCCCTGTACAAAAGCATTTGGAGCTTAGCAGAAGTTTAACATGATCCTGTGAGTATGGTCTGATGCCTGCACTAGGGCAGTATAGAGATCACCTAGATGTCAGGTTAGCTGGGACACCTGGAAAGAAGTTTAGTCTCTTTTCTAGACTCAAGGGACCTCAGCTTTCATCTTAGGGCCCAGTGGGAAGCAGGGTCCTTCTTCCAATGAGGACAGGAGACCCGGTTAGCCAGAAATCCCTCTCACTTCCAGGAAGGAGTATGGCGTTGTGGTTAAATCCATTGCTCTGATGTCCAGCAAAATTCAGACTCAGCCACTTACCAAATGAGGGACTACGGGTAAACTATTTGACCTCTCTGCACCATCACTTTCTCGTCTGTGAAATGGAAACAATAAATGTAGTTATCTCCTCATAAGATCAAACGAGACACCTTATGCAGCATGCTTTTTACAGTTACCTGCTACTCACTGGAGTTCAGAGAGAGGCAATGGTGTGAAGCTGGTCGCGGCCATCCAGACAGGTGTTCGCCAGCATCAGCATCACCTGGATGCTTGTTACACCTGGGCTCCACCCCAGACCTATGGAACCAGAATCTCCAGGAATCTGTAGCTTAACAACTTTCCAGGTGACTTTTATGAACCCAGGTTTGAGAAGCATGACTCCATGATCCCAGATAGGCCTGAAGTCATCCATAGTGTGTGAGTAAAGCACTGGGGGAGGGGCATGGGTGTTGAATTCTTGCTGGCAGAGTATCTTATGCAAGTCTTTTCTTCTCCAGAGGCAGTGATAAGATTGATGAGAACACCCCATCATGTGCCTGAAAGGGTTTTGCAACACATCAAACAACATGAGCATGGAAGAGATTGTGATTCTTATCGCCACATTTGTAATAGGGTTTTTTAAAGGGAAAACAGCCAAGTCCTTGGCTTTCCTTCCCCTGCTCTTGGCAAAACCTCCTACTGCTCTAGGAGGATTGCAAGAACATTGACCCAGAATTCCCTGCATGTTTCCTGGGAAAAGCAAGCTAACTCTGACAGCTAAAACTGCTACACGGTGTATCATAAGATCCCTGCTGCTCAGGCCCGACAGCTATTCCCTCTGGTTTCTGGCCTGCACAGCTGGCCCACAACGGTGGGGCTTTCTGTGCCTTGGGAGCTTTCTGCTGATGGAGGATAGCTTCCAGGTAGCCCCAGGATTTGAATCAAGACCAGTAAGTGGGTAAAAGCTACAAAGAGTCGGGTTTCATGCCCAAGTAAGGAAGAACTTTGCAGGGATCAGAGCTGCCCCAAAGTGGCCTAAGCTTCCCTAGCAGGTGGCAAGTGAGATCCCTGACCGAGGAGATGGTCACTCACAGGCCAATGACCCTTTGGTGGGGCTGTTTTATCCTTTTTCTTCTTACCGAGGTCTAGGAGCAGTGTGCTCTGCCTGATACCTGAGAAGCCTTCTCCAAAACATCCCTAAATCCCTTCTTTCATTCAGCTGGTATTTGCTCATCACCTACCACAAGTCAGGCGCTGGCCTACACACTCAGGATGAAGGGCCTTGCTCTCGGTTTAGACTAGGTGAACAAGGCAGGCCTCTTTGCACAAGTGATGTTGTAGGCTGAGATCTAGATCACAAGCAAGAGCCAGAAGTGGGGAAATTATGTGGATGAGCACATCGGGCCAAGGGAACAACTGGTGTAAAGCAGGTCCTGATGCAGGAGTCCTGGAGCACAGTCAGTAGGGGCAAACCCCAAGAGAAGGCAGGGAGACCAGATCCTGTATGGAAGGCCTTATTAGCCAGCGTATGGGGTTTGGAGGAGTTTTTCTTTTGTTTTTTCTTTCTCTACTGCAGCACTTAAACAGCCCTGCTGACTGCCAGCATCATTGAAATTTCGTCGTTGAGCACCTACTTCCTGCTACAAACCTCAGGAAACCAAGGTCCTGTCCTCCCCCAACCAGCTGCTACTTCCTCTAAACACCGAGGAGCCTGGCCTTTGCTTTCAGCATCTTTCTTCACTAAGTATCATTGAAAAACTTGGATCTGACAGCCAACTGCTTACTTTCTGATCCACCAGCTGGTTACAGAACCAACATCCTTTTTCTTCTTTTATCTGTCTTTTCCATGTGATGAAACACAGGTGCAGAGTGGATACAGGTCCAAATACAACCAGGAAAGAACAAACTCAATCTCTCCAGGGGAGGGTGGTGGGTCAGGGGGGCGCCAATGTAGCACAGTGGTTAAGGCACAGGGTCTGAGCCCAAATACAGGTTCCTTCTCACTTGCCAGCTATGTGACCTTAGGCAGGCCATCTCTCAGAGCCTCAGTTTTGCCATATGTAAAATAAAGATAATGATAGTCCCTACTTCACGGGCCGGTGAGTACGGACTGATATTTTACAAGTAAAGAATTAAGAGCAGAGGCTGATTCTTAGTGAGTGCTTAAGAACCATAAGGCCTTATTTGGCCCAGTCATTGGCTTTTTGTGAATGTTAGCATTTGTTCCACACCAAACGCATATTTGTTGAATATCTACTATGGGCCAGGCATTGTGCTAGGCATGGTTTCACAGAAACAGCTTTGGTCTAGAAGTCATACAACCTGACTCTTTTGCAAGGAGTCAGGTGACCAAGGATCAGCCTCGTCATCTCTGAAGTCCTCAGGTCTCTTGCCCCGAAAGGAGTGCACTGGGATCACATGACTTCTGAGGCTCTTCTGGTCCTGGCTTGACAGAGTGACTGTCCTCAGGAGGATGCAGCCTTCAATCCTGCCCAGATGGGGCTGACCCCCCAGTCACTCACATCCACTGGTCCCTGTGTGTGAGCACATGCCCTGGAGAGAAGCAGGCCTGATCACTGTCTTGTGTTCGCCATAAAATATTGATTAGGGAATTTAAAATTTCGAAATGATTTAGGAGCCCCGAGACGGGGACGTAATGTGCTGTGCCCAGCTGCGTTATGAGCCATCTATCTCCTGTCAGCAAGCAGCACGATACTGACAGAATCAATACAAACGTGTCTGAAGAAAAGCTTAACTCATTTCCTTTCTCCAGGGGCAGTGGTTGGAATGGGTCAGCCTTGGGAGATCAGCACTGAAGCTGGAGCCTAGACACCCATCTGCCAGGTGCAGGGAAGGCAAGACTGTTCGGGTACTGGCTATTTTCACTTTCTCCATTGGCTGCTACATGTATCTCTGCTAATACATCAGGAAAATTAATAAATCTAGAACTTACATTCTCTCCTTTCCTTTTCTAAGGTTTTAAATAGGATCTCTGGGCTGTGTCCTGAAGGGAAAATAATAATAATAGCTACCAAGAATCTTTATTTAGCATCAAGAATCTTCTAAGAATCATCTTACTTCTCAGAGCCTCAGTTTCCCTATTTGTGAAAGGAAGAGAATGATCACACCGTCTCACGGGGTTGATGCCAGATTAAAGCAGAGGCGCTGTGATTGTACTTAATGCCACTGACTTCTATATTCAAAAGTGGTTAGGGCACCTGGGTGGCTCAGTCAGTTAGGCATCTGACTCGGTTTCTGCTCAGGTCATGATCTCATCATTCGTTAGATCAAGCCCCGTGTTGGGCTCTGCACTGGTAGTGTGGAGCCTGCTTGGGATTCTCTCTCTCTTTCTCTGCTCCTCCCTTTCTGTCTCTCAAATAAATAAACTTAAAAAAAAATTTTAATGGTTAGAATGACAAATTTCATGTTATGTATATTTTACCACTATAAAAAAAAAAAATAAGAAGAACCTAACAAGGTTAAAGCAGAGAAACTATAGTGCATAGTACATAAAAGGTTCTCCCAAAATGGCGACTATTGACAAGACTGGGGGGCAAAGTGTAACAAGTGATGTGTCCAAGGTAACAAGTTTCAAAACCACAGAGCTGGCATCTGAACCCAGGTCTCCTGATACTATCACAGAAGCACTGTCCTTCCAGCTACACTGTGCTACAGGAGACAGAGCAAGTGTGTTACAGGAATCCTCTGTATCCTTCTTTGCCAGGTTCTCCTACTTCCTGACCAGCATCCCAGATGCAGGTCCTACATTCCTCAGCAAGGTTAATAAATATGTCACTCCCAGCAAATGGCTTTGCTCCTTCCTGCCTCACACGTGGTTCTATGCACCTGAAACATTTATTAAACCCACTGAGAAGCTTGAATAAGAATTTAATTTTTCTAGCTAAACAATGGTGTGTGCAGCAGGCAAAGAGAATTACTTGTTTAATCTTACCTTTGCATGCCTACTCAGTTTCAGGGGGTTGTCTTACCCCAGGAACAGCATGACATCTCAGAATCTAGGAGCCTAATTAGCACATCCGTAAAGGACCTATTTACTACATAAAGGAAAAACCAATCTGTAGGTCTTTGTAACTCAGGATTTTTTGTGTGTGCAATAAATTTATCTTCCTAAGGACATATATACACTAAAGCCACTTTTCCCCAAGGCAGTGTTGACCCCCTCATGGTGCAGAGTACAGACCTACTCTCTGTTTTCTCATCCTAAGGCTTAACTTCTAGAATCTTTGTGTGGCTTTTGCTTATCATATCTTACCTTTTATTCAACCCCTTCCTGTAGTCTATCATTTATCACGATTATTGATTGAAAAAGCACTTTTTGGGCCCCTACTACAGGCTAGGCAATATGTACCATATGGAGAGATAATTAAGACAGAGTTCTTGCCCATAGAAAACTAACGGTCTAGCAGAAAAGACAAACATGAAAAGAAAAGAGCATAACTTAGTATTTGAAGTATGACTCAGGGGTGCCCATAGAGGGGACAGTTTATTCTCCTGGAGGGCCAGGAACAACATCAAGACTGAGTAACTTGAAATGCATATTCATGCTAAGCATGAAGGACCCAAGTAGACTGAGTGAGGAAAAGCATTCTAGAAGGCACATGGCCAGTGGCATGGAGCTGAAGAACAGGATGGCTGATTAGACAACTGAGTGTAGTTTGTCAAAGCTGGAGCATAGAGTGTGGGTACAGATGATGGGGGTGTAGATGGGGGGCCCAAAACTGTTGCTTTGGTTGTTAGCAGCCAGAAGATCTGAGCAGACATTTTTCCAAAGAAGACATACATATTGGCCAATGGGTATGTGAAAAAGTGCTCAACATCACCAATCATCGGGGAAATGCAAATCTAAACCACAATGAGGTATTGCTTCTCACCTGTTAGAATGGTTATTATTAAAAAGATGAGAAATAACAATTATTGGTGATGATGTGGAGAAAAGGAAACCCTTGTTGTTGGTGCAAATGTAAATTGGTGCAGCTGCTATAGCAAACGGTAAGAAGCTTCCTCAAAAAATGAAAAACAGAAGTACCCTACAATCCAGTAATTCTACTTCTGGGTATATATCTGAAGAAAACAAAAACAGTAATTTGAAAAGATATGTGCACCCTATGTTCACTGCAGCATTATTTGCAATAGCCAAGATATGGAAATTACCTAAGTCTCCATCAGTGAATGAACAGGTAAAGAAGACAGAATATTATATGTCCATTAAAAAAATAATGAGAGCCTGCCATTTGTAACAGCATAATGAAACTCAAGGGCATCATGCTAAGTGAAATAAGTCATTCAGAGAAAGACAAGTCATACAGAGAAAGACAAATACTATATGATCTCACTTAAATGTGGAATTTAAAAAGAAGAGAAAAAACCCACAAATAAAAAAAAACCCAAGCTTGTAGATATAGAGAACATATTGGTAGTTACTGGAGGTGTGGGCAGATGGGAGAAATAGGTGAAGGAAGTGAAAGATACAAACTTCCAGTTAGAATATAAGTAAGTCTTAGGATATAATGTCCAGTATGGTTAATAGTACTGTATTGCATTTTTGAAAGTTGCTAAGAGAGTAGATCTGAAAAGTTCTCATCACAAGAAAAATAATTGTAATTATGTAAGGTTACAAATGTTAACTAGACTTATCATAGTGATCATTTCACAGTGTGTACAAATATAGCATAATTATGTTGTACACCTAAAACTAACATAATGTTACACATCAGTTTTACCTCAATTTAAAAAAATGATCTGCTAGATTCTATTATTGTTCTCAATTGTTCCCTCTCCCTTTCTATAAGAAATATGTATCCCTTTCTACCGCCAAACAACATCAATTTACAGAGACTCCTTGTGAAAGAAATATATTCCTTGCCCCCACTGACCACTGGTCACATGAGACTTGCTTTAGCCAACTCAGTGTGAACCAAAGTGACACGTGCCACATTCTACAGAAGAACCACCGTGTGATTCAGCCATGTCTCTTTTTCATTTTCCATAAGAACCATTATCCCAGATGGTGGCTGTTTCTTCAACCTAGTTAAAGGAAGAATATATTTGTTGTAGGAGCAGTGCCCTTCCAACCCACAGACGATCTGAAATGTGATCAAGAAATAAACTTTTGTTGTAAGCCACTGACATGTGGGGGTTGCTTGTTACTGCAGCCTAATCTAATGGAAACTGCCTAACACAAGGCTCCAAGAAACAGGCAAATGGAGCTTTAATGTTTAAAACTCTGCCAACCAGAATGAAAGTTGTGGACAAATGACTGAAGGAAAAGGGGCATTCATTCTCCCAAAGTCACAGTCCATTTCAAACATGACACCATTTCCTCTCTTGCATTCACTGCACAAAATCTCAGATTTCTCACAAAAGACCTTTGATCATCTTTCTAGACAGACACTAGTAGGGTCTCCAAATTCTCCAAATTGAAATTATTCAATTAAAGTCTAATACCAAATAGATCTAGGAAATTAGATGGAGCTAGCTGATTTCGTGCTTCAAGTTTTTTTTTTTTTTTTCATATCCAAACCTGATGGTTTCCATCTGTAAAACACCAAGGCAGTAGACCATCTGCCACTTAAGTTTCTGCAGTAGTACTTAAAGCAGACAATGCTTTTTGCCTGAGGAAAGTTATCTTCCTTCTTGTGTTAGCTTATCCAAGAGAGACAAAGATAGAGTTCTGGTGGTATTCAGAGGAAGACATTGCTACAAGGGTTTTCACAGATTATTCGAGCTTCCTTTTTAGAGATGAGAAAATTGAAGGCATAATGTGACTTATACATAGCAGCTGGCACATAATAGGTACTCAATAAATAACTATTGAATAAATGGATGAATTACAAACTGAATGAATGAATGAATGAATGCTCACCCAAATAGCTGATGGCAGGACTGGTCCTAATTAGGCCTAGTATACCATGTCAAATGCACTTTTCCCTAGGATGAATTGTGTTTTCCCATTCATTCATCCATTCAGTCATTATCCAAATTGTATTTTGCTGCTCCTGTGTGCTAGATATAATGCTGTACATTGGGGAGGAGAAAGATGGCTTGGGCAGGTCACAGCCTCTGCCCTCCAAGAGCCCTGGTCTAATGTGAGCTCCTCACCAGCCTAACTTCCTCACCAATACCACCTTTGTATTCTATTTCTTTAATTCTTCAATCATCCTCCCCTTCACAAAGGAAATGTTTCTATGGGTTTGCCAGTAGTTATGAAGTGGCAATTGTCACACTTTGGGACCTCTGGATCTTTTTACATTCTTAAGCAATTATTGTAGACCCCAAAAGGCTTTTGTTTAATGTAGGGTTTTTTTGTTCATCTTCCATAATAACTGTTAATGCTAACAATATTTACCATATTTAAAAGTAAAACTAAGAAATTTTTGATATATGTATTGATTTATTCATTTAAATATGACTATAGTAAACCCACCACATGTTAACATAAATATCATTTTTCTTTTTGAAAAATTATATTTTTCAAATAAAAATAATTTCAGTAAAAAGAGTGGCAATGTTTTACATTTTGTCAAATATCTTTAATGCCTAGCTTAAAGAAAAGAACTAGATTCTCATGTCTGGTTCTATCTTTCATCTCTTGTGACATCACATGTCTTGTAGCCTTTGGAAAATTCCATGGTACACTAAGAATATGGAAAGTAGAAACAATAAACAATGCCTTAATATTGTTTTGAACATAGTTTCAATCTCAGGGACTCGCTAAGTGGTCTTAAGGACATCCCCCAAATCCCTGGACCACACTTAGAGAACCACTGTCCCAAAGACAATTTAATCTTCCTTTCAATTGGGGATGAGGGGAGGAGGGAAATTGGAAAGTTAAAAGGGAAAGGAAAATGCTAAGGGACCTGGGTGTGTTAAACCTCTGAACAGATGCCCATTTAGGATAGAGAGTCAAGGTGGAACATGGTTCCCCCCGTAACCACCTAATTATTTTTTTAAGGTTGGACAGCAACTCCCCAGGAACATTTAATACTCTTTACATCAGGCCCCACGAAATTTAAGGCAGGGTCATTGCTATACCAGTGTTTCTCCTCCATTAATCCTGTTTCATCCTCTTGAGGACCAAATGACTTACAAGGATAAAGCAAGTTGTTTTAAAGGAAAAGGTACAATCAATTACCCATACACCAATCCCATGTCAAATAAATAAATGTCACCTTTACACTAGCGAAGACAAGAATAATATACCCCCAAAACATGTCTAAGCCTATGAAACCTTTCTTTTGTGTATATATTACTCAAAGGGTAACTCATTGTAGCAAAAAAGGATTTATGGGAAGTTATAAAAATATGCAAAATACATAATAAAAATAAAAACAAAAATAGTAACATTAAAAAAAAGAAATAACACCTAACAGTAACATGAAGCCATGGAATGATAGGAGAGAAAAATGCAAGATTAAAAGACATGCACAATGATCTAAATCATTTAAATTTGAGGTCCTGATTCCTATAAACCCGAGCAAAGGCAGAAACACAATTAGCTACAAGAAAATATATGCTAACTTTATCTAACATAGTTTTACTGGCACTGAAACTGTGGGTTCTCATAGAGGTGGACAGTAAATGGCATAGAGAAAATACATTTCTTATAACCTCCCTCAATACAAGCTGAGGCCATAACAGAAAGGCCTTTAGGCCACAAATTTAATATCTGTAATATATTGAGAGTCTCATGATTCTCAGTAATTCCTAAACTTGTACAAAGGTTTCTGGTGGCTTTTCACCTTCAGTGATTCACATCCACACTCCCTAGGCCGGCATTCAGAGCTACAACTTAATTTCCTGAAGTTATCTCTCACTGCACACATACTGAAACCCTCTACCCTAGACAGACTGCTATAGTCACCCCTTGAAACTTGATTCCTGCCTCCGCACTTTTGTCTATGCCATGTCTCCCACGGAGTGTGTGCCTGGTAGGTATTTGTTACTTCAGGGCTTATGCCATGATCAGAGAAATACAGATGAGTAACCTCTCTTCCCTTTAAGCTCTTTCTCATTCATTTTTGTTGGTTTGTTTAGTTTTGTTGTTGTTTCAGGAAGAAGAGAATGAAATGGAACAAGTCATGTGGACCAGAGTATCACATCTATGATTCATTTAGTGTCTCCATACAATATACCCACCCACGCCTTTCCCTTTCCTATCCTATCCCTATCCTATTCCTATCCTATCCCCAGTTCACTGATTAAGTTCCATGAAAAGTCATTCATTCCATCATTTATCCATTCAACAAAGATTTAAGAGTCAGGTGCCATTCTGAGCTATGGGGATATAGCAGTGAGTGAGGAAGACATAACCCCAGCCCATGCAGACAAAACACAAGTAAACAAGGAAATTGCAAGCAATAATTGATGCTATAAAAGCCAAAACAAGGTACTGAGAATGAAATTAGCACTTGGGATAGGGGAGTCAAGGAAAGCATCCTTGAAGAGTGATATTTCAGCTAAGACCTAAAAGAACAAGAGGAAGTTGTTACAGAAAAAGGGGGAAAGAGCATTCAGATGACTAAATATGAGTCAATTTTCTCATCTGTTAAATAAAAGAATAACAGTTCCTGTATTACGTGGGTGATGGGAGAATTTAATGTGTTAATCCATGGAAAGCACTTAGAACTGACTAGGCTCATAATAAATGCCATTAAATTAGTGACGTAAATTACCATTCCTGGCAAAGGGGACAGCATGTGCAAAATCCCTGATGTGTAAGGGAGTATGATATGTTCAATGGATTAAAAGAAGGCTGGCATGACTGGAGCATGGTTAATAAAGATGAAAACATTGAAAACATGGTATGAAAAAATTAGAGAGGTAAAGGCCAGAGCAAGGAAGGTCTGGTATATATGACAGGAACTTGGGTTTTATTCTAGAGTTGCCACTGTGTGTAGGGTGGACTGTAATATAGAATAAGACTGGAAGAAGAAAAACCAATTGGGAGGTGGGTGCACTAGTCCAGGTGGAAGATGATGTAGGCTGGGACTAGGAATAGCAATGGACATTGCAACTCATGTGAAGAGTCGGGAAAGAGGCACCAAGAGTACCTTTCTGGTGTTACTCAGTAAGAAATGTCTATAGGCAACAGTGTCACGTAGACAACAGGATTTATAAGTCTAGAACTCAGGAGAGGTGAGACAGAAGATATAAATATTGGGGTGCCTGGGTGGCTCAGTCGACTTTGGCTCGGGTCATGATCTCACAGTTCGTGGGTTCAAGCCCCACATTGGGCTTTATGCTGACAGCGCGGAGCCTGGAGCCTGCTTCATATTCTGTGTCTCCTCTCTCTTTGCCCCTTTCCCACTCGCTCTCTCTCTCTCTCTCTCTCTCTCTCAAAAATAAATAAACGTTAAAAAAATTTTAAAAAGAAGATACAAGTATTGTGCACATCAGTGTAAACATATTTAAATACATGGCACTTGAGTAGGTCAGATAGGACAAGACTTTGGAAAGAAAAAGAGAAGAAGAGCCAAGTCCAAGCTGTAAAGAATCTCAGTATTTAGAAGTTGGGTGTAGGAGAAAGAGCCAGCCAAGGAGATTGGGGGGGTCATGGTCAGTGAGGTCAGAGGAGTCAGGAAAAGAATTTTTATGGAAGCCAGGAAAGTAGAATAGGGAGAAAATAGTCAACATTGTCCCAAGATGTTGAAGGTCCAAACAAGGTGAGAATGAAGAGATGCCATTGTATTTAGTAACTTGAAGGTCACCGGTTATCTTGGCAAAACTGAGTTCAATCAATTGGTAGGGTCAAAAGTTTGACTTGAGTGAGTTGAAGAGAGATTGGGAAGTTAAGACATGGAAACAATGTGTAAAGACAACTCTTGAAAATTTTGTGTATGAATATCAGAGAAATGAGACAGTAGCTGGAGAGCATGTGGAGTCAAGGAAGGAGTTCTGTCATAACATCACTGGTATTTATCGGAAGTGAACTTTGGTTTCCATGACTTTGTCTCAGAAATTCTAAGCTCAGTCACCAAATGGCTTACATCTTTTGTCCCCTAAGGGGAAGCTTGAAGTTGTAGGAAAACACTGACATATGTAAGTAGTCCATCCTGGGCACTCCTCCTACTTTCTTCCCCCAACCCCCAGCTATTATTTTACTTTTCCAAGCCTCAGTAGGATATTCCTAAACTTTCTTTATCCCAATATCAAAATAACCTTATTTCAGAAATTAATTCAAATCGCAACTATTCTTGGCTGGGAGACATGTGTTCCATATGTCCTCACCCCTGCCTGAATGCCACAACATCTCCCTCTCTCACCTGGATGCAGAGTAAGTCATTAAGTTTCAATGCACCAAAGCAGCATTCATTTAGATAGACACTACAGTGAGCCAAATATACTCATTTAAACATCAATAAACTCGACTTCCAACTGAGTTCATTTGTGCAGAGGGAGGTAGGATAGATTTGAGGAACATCAGTGAACCCCGTTAGCTCTCAAGATGTTATTAAAGCAGAGGAAGCACCAACCTCCCACCAATAGTTCCTAAATGTGATCACTTTCAATTTGTTCAATTCAGCGGATAAGTGACATACAGATTCGAGGCTTGGAATAAATCGTAACAAGAATTCCAATGCTGTAATGTTCTAGCAGGAACTAAGAGCACACATCCCCATCCCACTCTACTGAATTAATTTGGGCCTGTTGTGGCTGGGTAGGCTGCTAGTATCACAAACCAGTAAACTTGTGAAAAGCAAAGTCTGCTTCTATCACCAACTGACTAAAACACTAATGGCCCTACAACCTCCCAATGCAGTTTGATTACTGATTTTTTTCTAAGGGCCGTACTTTATCTAAGGGCTGTACAGTGTCTGTTGTATATAACACCATAACAGAAGACAATACAAAGCCAATTCCCTAATCAAGATTCTGTTTAAACTCTATATATCGAGGTAATCTTTGGTTGGTTTGGAGATAGAGGTGTTGCCTTGGATGGGTCAAGCACCTTTCATTTCATCCAAGAGCATAAGCTCAGTAAACATTTTCATTAAAGCACTTTATCAAAACAGAGGTTTATTCTAACCTAAAAATGAGTAAAACCATAGTTAATTAATGTGCTGGATGTTTATCCTTGGTATAAACATTAATCATTTGAAAATAATATGGCGGGGAGAGAGACTGAAACAAACCCACTCTTTGTTTAGATGTCTAATGTGGACTAGGAGCTGCGTTAGGGGCTTTCCTTTTAGTAACAGACTTAATTCATGCACCTGTCATATAAGGAAAGTATTATTACCACTGATTAGGAAGTGGGGTCTGGCATGTTAAGTGATTGGCCCAAGGTCACCCACCCAGTAAAAACTGATTCAAGATTTGGCTGATCCCAAAGTCCATATGCTCTTCTCACTTTACTGAGCAACCTCCCCTACAAAATGACCCAAACATATTACAAATGAGAAAGGGGAGGAAGTCAAAACAATTATTTGTAGGGTCAAGACCCTAGAGCATTCACCTTTACAAGAAATAAATCATGTTACCACAGCGATCCATGCCAGTGAGTTAACTTCTCATTTATTCATTCCGCAAAATAATCTAATTATTTCAAGCCACCAGAGAACATGAAATTATCGCTCTAGTGCACTAAATTGCTCGCCAGTAACTTTAAAAAGCTAACCAAAAGGTCTAAGTTATTCCTGGAAAACCCATCAGCCTATTAATCAGGGAGAACTCATCCACTGCCCACTATAAATTGAGGCATCGCTTCCTATTCAGCTTCTGAAATCTCACATACTCTAAACAGCTAGCCCTGTGCAGCCACAATACGAGGTAGTAGTTTTCTCAGAAGATGGTACTTGATCAGCCCTACTTACCTAAACCTGCAAATGGAGAGGCAGGAAGGGAGGGAAAGAGGAACACAGAAAGAGTGCCAGTAGGCTGCATATGTGCATGCACATGCGTAGACACTATTTATTTTTCTCTGTGTTGATATGTTTAACCATCTCTAATAGACTCCATAAATGCTTTCAAATCCAGTTTCAATGGTCTATTTGCTGCCTAGTATAGCATATAATCTTTTCCAAAAGTGGTATTGATCTTGTTAAGTCTCCTCATCATCTAGACTTCGAGCATCCCTCTGCAACATCATTCCTGTGGGCAAACCAGGCACTGCTTCCATGCAGCTGTCCATTCCCAGTGTCTGAGAGCCCTTGCTTACTAAATCGGATCAAGAGGCAGGGGATAATCATGATAATAGCCACCAGGTATCGAGACGTACTATGCCAAACACTTCACATGCATTTTCTCAAACAAGCCTCACGACAGCCTATGGCGGAAGTATTATTATCCCCCTGTGAGGCCAGGTATTATATGTTATCCCTATTTAAGACAGGGAAACCAGGATGAAAGAGTTTAAGAAGCTGGCCCAAGCCCATTCATTCCACTCAAAGGCACCATCCACTGGGTCCTCCCATCTGTCCTCTCTTTCTCTACTGCTTGCTCATCACCGCCCCCCCCCCCCAGTTTTTGAAGTGTCTAAGAGAACTATGTGATTATTTCCTTACTCATCTCTAAGGGAAGTATCCAATTCCATTGAGAAACCTGCAATGAGAGACAAAAGGGAATGTGAAGTAGCATCCTGTCCCCCAACCCAAAGCTGAATATGGAATGAAATTCAAACTCCTAAGGCTGTGCCCGATCTTTCCTCCCAACCAGACATTCTCTTCCTCTTCCACTTCCTCCCTACTCCACACCACACACACAGTCATATCTGGCCAAGTCCAGACCCCAGAACACTCTGCATCTCTGTTCTGGTTGAATTCCTACTTTCCCCTCTACAGCCTTTTCCCTGACATTTCAACCCATCCAGACCCTCTTCAGCCTTCAAGGCCCTGCCAAATTCCACCTGTTTCTCGAGGATGTCCTTGTTCCCAAGTCAAGGTTAATCTTCCTCCTTCTGTTCTCACTGTACCCCTTTACCTCTTGTTCATGGCTGGCCTTATACTATAGCTACTCAGGCATGTCTATCTTCTCAGCTAAGCTGTGATTCCCCAAATGTGACACGCCATGGCTTATTCATCTCTGCAGCCATTTCTCTGCCTGCCCCCACCCCATAGCCATCAGCACATTGCTTTGCAGAAAGTAGATCTTCACTACACATTTAATGAGTTGAATTGACTGTTTGGGCCCCAGGTGGCCCATCAGCAATAGATATTAAAGGCAGAGACCCAGAGAATATTTCAGCTCAGAATAACACCTATGAGTAAAGGAAAACTTCTCTTTAGGCAGAATGAAGAAGGAAATTGAAACTGAACCATTACCACCTCAAATTTAAGAGGAAGGAGTGGAAAGATCCATTGCCTGGGCTGATTGGCAAGGCCTGGGAGGGGTTTCTGCATGAGAGATGAGGTGGTCCTCCTGGGTATGTGGAAGGACTGATGGGACAGTCTAATCGAACAGGCAGGCCTGGAAAAAGATGAGGCTGAATGTGAAACTTTGCCTAGGTCTTTACCTAAGACCAACTTTCTTTGCGAGGTAACTCAGTTGTCACTGCTGAGACAGCAGGAAGCTCTGCAGACAGCCTTCTTCCTTGCCCTGTGCCACTGACAGGGAAGATTCATAAGGCCTGGTGAGGAGCAGTGACCTGCCTGCTATCTCTTTATGATCTCCAGCAACATGCTATGTACGTGGTAGAGAGGGAGGGGGAGCCAGCAGAGGAGCAGACACCACCCTCACCCCCTCGACATTCACATGACCTGATTGTGTCAGTGCCACTTGTCCCCCCATCTGTCACAATGTCAGCTCCTGCTGGGGCCCCGGGATCCACAGAGGTTGCTCCATGTGTCGCCCCATTTATCTTTGCAGGCGGCAGTGCTGATGTGTTTGACACTTCTATTTGTTATCCTACAAAGCAGGGTCCCCACTCTTCAAAGCAAAGGGGCGGGGGGTGGGGGGAAGTCAGGCATGGCACAGGACCAGGACAGAAATAAGCACTAGGAGAAATCTGGAGAAGGAGGTCTGCAGCATCTGTACATCTAAAGGAGATGAGAAGAGACACCAGGCAATTTGGGAAAAGCAAGCCATACGCTTTGCTTTCTGGAGGATGGCTGAACCAGCAGAACGTGTGTGTGTGTGTGTGTGTGTGTGTGTGTGTGTGTGTGCGTGCAGAGATTGTGGCATGACACTATGACTCTCCAATGACAAGAACGGTCTGGTGTGCCTTTGTGAGAATGTCCAATGTCTGGTGGCCACCACATTCAAACTCCCCTTCCCCATCTTCTCCTCCCCCACACCTTCTTCAAAGAGGGGAACTAATGGAGACATGGGTCTTCTGCCAGCTGATACCTCAAACTAACCCTTGCTATAGGCTATGGCATTTGTCACAGTCTGTGCTCAGAACACAGACTCTGTCTTTGAAAAGATGCTAATCTTGGAGCAGCCCTGGGTCTCCCCAGACTCCTTGGAGCTCACATTGTCATGAAAAAGCCCTCTGCCTGGATAACACACCCCACAGGAAGCTACCCGGCAGCTGTACAGATGGGCCCGTGCTCTGTACCAAACACTGACACCAGAGGGTCTAGTGGGGTCTGGGACAGACTAGACTCCAGAAATAGTCCCCATGGGACTGGGCTGTGAGGTGTTGATTGATGTAGAAAGGAAACCCGGTGTGACTATCAGTTAATGAGACTAATTTCTTGTGGCTCCTTAGCTGATTCCAAATGAATAAATGATCTGAAACTCCAGGACCTGGGAATCCTTAAGAATGAATGGTGCATAAGGAAGGGGGGCGGTGATCGGGCCCCCACATTTGGTCAAGGTTTAGTGGAACAGACGTGGTCTTGGAGTCCAAAAGGATTAGAATAAGAACCTAATGAATTGATGAGGGAAAGCACCAGAACACAGCAGATCTTCTGTAATTGGTATCTATTATGACATTTTTGTCATTATTGTTACTAAAACCATCTGCAGCCTGGCCAAAAGGCTTCTATCTGGACACCAAATATCCCACACTCTATTGCTTCACACTGAGCCTGGGGAAGGAGTGGGAGGGAATGAGAAAAAGCATCCACATTTGGGAGTGTCTGGAGCTGGCTGGCAAGGCAGACTGTAGTGCATTCAGAGAGCTGAGTGATTGTCAAGGGGACAAGAATGGACAGTTCCTCAAGGAACTGTCAAGGGAAGTCCAGCAGTGACGGTGTGATAAGGACCGGGGCAGGGCGGGGGACAGCCCAGGGACAGTCAGAAAACAAGCTCTGCTCTGGAGCCTGGGGACCAAGGGGTGGGGTTTTCCCTCATCCTCACCTTCATGCAGCCGCACTGACCACCATAGTAATATTAAGTATAATGATTGCTGTTTTTGAGTTCTGATTATAGCCAATCACTCAGGTAGGCATTCTCCATATATAATTATTTCATTCCTTATCTTAGATAGGAAATTACTTCTCGACAGTTAAACTGGTTTGTTCAGTGTCACTCAGTCAGCAAAGGAAGCTGAACCTAAGAGACTTCTGATGCTAGTTTGGGCTCTTTTCACAAAGCCACACCGCCTCTC
The DNA here is from genome assembly GCF_023721935.1 of Panthera uncia. Taxonomy (NCBI): domain Eukaryota; kingdom Metazoa; phylum Chordata; class Mammalia; order Carnivora; family Felidae; genus Panthera; species Panthera uncia. Next base: position 19,017,464 of record NC_064813.1, read on the forward strand.
AACAAAGGAATGGCTTTTCAACTGTTTCAGACCAAGCTAAAAAGAGTGCATGGTTTGGAACATCAAAAGACAAGAGCAGGAGCTTCTGACCATGGATCGTGGGCTATGAAGAACCACAGGCCTGTCTCCTGCTGCTGCCCAGTCCATGAAAACCCAGAGGGCTTCAGGGCGAGGTGACCAGGAATCCAGCTGGCTGCTTTGTGCTTCTTCCATCCTTGAGGCTCTTCTTGGACACCATTTGGTAAGGCTTTGAAGCTGCCATGGCTCCCACATATGTCCCTCCCCCAGGCTGTTCTCAGGTATCCCAATGACATCCCTGCTTGAAAGGGTGAACTACTGAGAAATTGAGATGAGATCATAAAGTAGGCCTATGGCCTAAAGAATACCGAGATACTGGTTCTTTGACTACTGGCTCAGTGGTCCCCCACCTGTCTAGTGACAGTCAACCTCCAGGGCTCTGAGGGAACCACTGGGCAGGGAAATATAGCCCAGGAAGCCACTATCACTTGGCAATTTCTTAAAATGGAGAGGATCTTGCCCCAGAATAAATAACAAGAATGGTTCTTATTCTGAGAATATGCCCATTTGTTCATGCTGGAACTTGGTGTTGTATTTTTCAAATGACTTTAATATGACCATCAGTTATTCAAAGAATGCCTCTTGGGAACCAGTTTTCTCTCTCTCTCTGTGTGTGTGTGTGTGTGTGTGTGTGTGTGTGTGTACTATAAATATTTTGTATACACTCAACACTTACATTGAACATCCTTTATCTTACATCACTAAAGTCCTCTAGAATTATATTTCATTAGCTTCTCCCCTTCCTTGCTACCATAATAGACTGTCTACTGTATAATATCATTCCCATTATATCACTGAGGACATGGAATCAGCCAGCAAATGTTTGTAACATATCCTTTTATTTTATTTTTTTAAGTTTATTTATTTTGAGAGAGACAGAGCATGAGTAGGGGAAGGGGCAGAGCCTGCCATGGGGCTCACACTCACAAAATTGAGATCATGACCTGAGACGAAACTAAAAGTCAGATGCTTAACTGACTGAGCCACCCAGGTGCCCCTGTAACATATCCTTTTAAAATATACCCTTTCACAGTGCCTGGGTGGTTCCGTCAGTTGGGCGTCTGACTTCGGTTCAGGTCACGATCTCACGATTCGTGGGTTCCTGCCCCACGTCAGGCTTTGCTCTGACAGCACAGAGCCTGCTTGGGATTCTCTGTCTCCCCTCTCTCTGCCCCTCCCCCACTCACTCTCTCTCTCAAAAATAAACAAACATTGAAATAAATAAATAATAAATATACCCTCTCCTGGAAACTGTTTGTAAGTGCAAGGCAGGTGGCACACCAAGGCTCATCAAGCAAGTTACCAAGGAAAGTGAGATATTTTTAGCCCATCCTTTTCCCCTGCTGACCCCTGGCCCTGTTAACTCAGGCTGTAAGTGAAGGGCTACCAAGCTGCCCATCTGCTTTGTCAGTTTCAGACATGGAGTCTGGCCCTTGGGTTAGTGGTGGTACTTGAGTTTCACTAGCTATTGAGCTGGAAAGAAATATGTGGCAAGGAAAAATAGTACCTATGCATAAAAGCAGAAAGCTATCATATATGTGTGTGTGTGTGTGTATATATATATATATATATATATACACACACATATATACATACACACACATATACATATATATGTATATATAACTAATATAATTTATATGATGTAATTATATTATATTATTATTATTATATTATATTATTATTATATTATATTATATTTAGTGCTCCCAAAAGAATTGTAGTGATTCCATTCTATCCAGACAGCCTTAGTAAAGGGCCTAACAGACAAATGCAACACCCAGATGCAGCCTCTGCCCAGTGAAACAACCAAGGATACAATGGGGAAGGCTCAGTTTGGTAGGAGAGGCTGACATCACCTAGGTCAAATCACGACATGCTTATTTAGAAGACCCAATTTCATCCCTGTGGAACTCACCATTTCTTGGCTGTTCTTGCCCAAAGAAGGATAAGGTACTGGGACAGAGGGAACATTGGACTTGGGCAAACAGGCTTGGCTGCATGTTCCGGATCTACCGTAGTGGTTAAGTCACACGCTTTCTCAGCCTCAATTTCTTCATCAATAAAATGGAATTCGTATCTTTCCCGTGGATATTCGTGGACTGTTGTGAGATACAAATCAGAGTTGTAATTTATAAATTATAAAATGTATAAGGCCATAGAAGGAATTTCCCTGCACTACAACTGGAAAACTATGTAATAGCTTTCAGGTTTGGAGGCAGATACAAACAAACCCATGCCTCTAATCTGCAGGATGTGTATGCAAGTGTGCTCATCCTGTGTTTGGCAACATTTTATAAGTAGTCATTTGTGGATATGCGCTGTACACATGCAGGTCTTTCCAGGGAGGATATAATGCCACGTAGGAGGTGCTAGAGACATGTACAATACTCCATGTGAACATAGAGACTGTTTCGAACGCATTTTTCACTATTTTGTTTTGGAGATTTGGATTTTGTCAGGGATAGGGAGGCAGGGATAAAAGCAGACAAGGAGAGAGAGGGAGAATATAGGAATTGGAACAACCCAGAAAGCGACTTCAGGGTACACTTTTTCAGGCTAAATGTCTAAGGATCCTCAAACATGGCATATCCTAGGCCAAACTCAGCATTTTCCCAACCCTAGCCTGCCCATCCTTTTCTGTTCGCTGTGTCAGACAATGGCAGGACCAGCCACCCATTGTTCCAAATCTGGGCATCACCCTGGATTCCCCGATCCAGTTAATCCAAATCCAGTGACAGTAAATGTCTCTAAAATGTCCAGTCTCATGACTACACGTGGGGCCCTCTGTTGGCCTGAATTACCACAATCCCCTCTCAAAGCTCCCTGTTTTCTCCCTTAAATCCATTCTCTGCATTCTTGATTCCTACAACCACATCTGATCTCATCCCTTCTCTCAGGCTCCCACCTTCTTCTGTGACTGTATTTCTTGCCTTTCTCCCACACACATCCAGACTTTTCGGTCTTGCTTCCGAGTCTTTCCATATGTTCTTCCCCCAGCCTATAGGCACCTTTTCCCCCTTCCCCTAGGTAAGTTCTTCTCATCCCGGCTTCCAGAAAACCATCCCATTCTCGCAGAGTGAATTCAGAGTCCCTCTCCAGTGCTTCCTGTTCACATCCCTGTTGACAGGATCAAGTATGGAGAAACTGAATGGTAAGAATTGGTTTGCCAACAGATTTCAAGACCATGAACACCTCTGAAGCAGGGCCCAGATCCTATTTCAGTTCTGTGTGTTGAGCACCCACAAAAGTGACTGAGCATAGGAGGTGCTTGATAACTCTTTGTTGATTTGGGTGGCACTGAACTGAAGTGGATCTGGTTTGGTTAGTCTGAAGAAATCAAAAGAGGCCTTGTTCTGACTCTACCCAACTCCAGAGGCATGCCTGCATTCCCCAGCCCAGCAAGTTGGTGACTGACTGACTGGTGCCTTTCCATAAGTCAGCCCTCTCCAAAAAGTCATGAAACTTACTCCAAAGCTGGCCCAAATATGTTGTTTGCCCCAGTGAACCTGGCTTGTCTTCTCCAAAATAATCCATCTTCGGAGGTTGGTGTTCATGGTCCTAGACCCAGAAGGGGACTTGACAATAGTCTTAAAACCATCACTTCAACCTCTTGACAGCTCCATTGAATGTGTGTTTCTCAAATCAATCAATTAATGAATATAAATAAGGTTTTGACACAGGCCCTATGTATTCTGCAGCATAAAGGAATAAAATTGTTGCCATTCCTTCCAAGCTCTGTTCCTTGCTACTTCAGTGGGGCTTAGGGGGGAGAGAGCATGCCTCTGCTATCAGTAAAGTATATGGATGGCCTTTGTGATAGCTATTTTCTTGACTTTTTTTTATGTGAGTGATAGTCTATATGGCCAAATTTGCCAGAAGTCAGGCCCTATTGTCTATATATATTGTTATATGAAACACAGTCATTAAGATTTCTTGGGTTTTTAAAGTGTCACTTCACCTTTCTTACTGACCTGAATTGCCCACGTTAGGAGGTTGCATAATGCAGTAGCTTGCAAACGTGGCCACAAGGCCTCATTTCTCCCTTTATTCCAAGCACTTTTCAATGTGACTTTTAGCTCCTTCCACCCAAAGGTGGTCTTTTTCCCCTTCCCTTGAATTGGTCTGGCCTTGTCATGTGCTCTACACAACAGAACACAGTGAAAGTGACAGTGAGCTAGTTTGGAGCCTAGGCCTCAAGAGACCTTTTGTGCATCTGCAGGACCCCTGCTAGTTCCTGCATGCAAACAAGCCCGGTCCAGCCTGCTGAGTGACACTGTAACTCCATTCCAGTTATCCATTGCTGCATAACAAGCCACCTCAAACTCAGTGGCTTCAAACAATTATCATTCATTTTCCTTACAAATGAGCACTTTGGGCAGGTCCTGGCAGAGACCGTTCATCTCTGCTTCACATGGCATTTGTTGGAGCAGCTCGAAGGCTGGGGGTGACTCATCTAGGAGCTGGTGTCATCTAGGTGTTACTCACTCACCTGTCTTCTGGTTGATACTGGCTGCCGGCTGGGATCTCAGCTGGGACTGTGGGCTGGACAGTCCTTGTGGCTGCTGGACTTCCTCACAGCATTGTAGGTGGGCTCCAAGAGTAAAGTCATGAAAGGAAGAAAATGGAAGCTGTCAGTTTCTCAAAGCTAAGCCTAGAAATTGGCCCAGCATTACTTTTGACCTATTCTATTGGTCAAATTTGTCACAAAGCTCTTCCCAGATTCAAGGGAAAGGGATAAAGGAGAAAACCATGATATCCCACTATAAAAAGGACATATAACACAGGATATATTGCAGTGGCCATCTTTGGGACATACAGTCTTCCATACCTTCATACTCTAACCAACAGTTAACCAACTGCCAGACACACAAGAGGCCATCCTGAACCAGACACAGATACACACACACACACACACACACACACACACATCAGCCAACTGGCCAACTGGCTGCAAATGCATAAGCACGCTCAACCACATTTAGCTGAACCTGACTCAGATCAGCAGGACTATCCAGCTGCCCTGACAACTAATACTGGCCATAGACTTGTGAGCATTACTAGATGGCTATCTTTGTAAGCCATCAAGTTTTGGGGTGGTCTGTCACACAGAAATCATCCTAGCTCCACCATCAACCAGCAAGTTAACCACTTTGCACCTCAGTTTCTTCACTTATGGATATACCTATGTCATAGGATTATAACTCATTAGGATTCAATGACATAACAGGACTTATGTGCCAAGCAAAGGGCTGGCAATGAATTCATATGTGACAGTTCCCTTCCCTTCCCTTCCTCACACATTCAAAGCTGTAGTGAAGGTCACATTCTCATCACTCCCTATGCTGTATAAACCAAGGTCGTAGAATCTTGACTGTATGTCAATCTCAGTTCTGCTCTGCAGAAGGTGACTTTCAAAAATAACTCTCCTTACTAATCAATTAAACTAGTGAGAATTTTCAAAATCACTCAACTATTCCAGGAGAAAGGATAAAGGGCAGGACAAGAGGTGAACTGTATGATCCTCCTAATGAAAATTTCAAGGAGTCTTGGTTTATAAACACTGCAAAAATCCATTCTAAACAAAAACATCAGCTTTTCACTGTGACTTGGATATTAGCCAGCAATGAAGGAGAGATTGACCTGATTTAGGGTTGGTTGCACAATATGAAAAGTGATTTTTTTTCCCTTTCCCTAGACCTCGAGCTAATAGCTTTGTTTGTGTCCCTGATCAACAGAACGTTGTGCTTGTCCCCTTTAAAATCGTAAAGTGCACAAATGGAACTTTGCTTATACTTAACTTCACATGCACTTTGGAGCTACTGCAGTTGACATAAACTCAACTAAAGCAAGGGGTCCAGAATAAATGCATCACATTCTGATACTCTCTGTGCCTAAACTCCCAAGGGGAGGGAAGTGGAAAATACAAAAGCAAACGATGGTCAGTTGTCTCAACTTTTGCCCCTGAGGATAAAAACATAAGCCTATATTTGCAGGGGAATTTGCATTCGGCAGAGGGCTGCAGGTGCATGATTTCCTTTTAACCTGTACAACAGCGCTGTGTGACAGCAGAGTGTTAATATTCTCCTTCTGTAGATGAGGACAGTTCTGTGATTTGACTACTTGTTTAATGGTCACCAAACTTTTAATGAACTCTCAAACTGGGGAGTTGGTTAGAAATTCAGATTATAAGGTTCTATCTCAGAAATTTGAACTTAATAAAGTGTGGGATGGGGCTCACAAATCGGTATTTTGAACAACCTAGATGGCCCGCTGATAACATTGCTTCAGCATGATACTCTTCGTACCATGAAAAATCAAAGGATGATTTTTAGAACTCATGCATACAAATAAATCCTATTTTTTCATGGCTTGTTACTCTTGAGAATTTGGAAATACCATGGGTCACATCATGCCCTCTTGAAACATAACTATTACCTTCAGTGAAAGCCTCATAGAACACAGTTAATGCATTAGGTTGGTGCTTGATCTGACTGCCAACACCACAGTATTTGGCTTTGGAATGCAGATTTTTTTTTCCAGTAGATTTGTCTTCCTAATTATGTCTGACTTCAGATAACATTAAAATTAAATTGCTTTTCCTTTTTCTTGGGCTCACACCAGGGCAGGGAAGAAGTAAGGAAAGCTGTTCCTTAAGTGTGCTAGATGGCAGAAAAAACAAATGACCAACTCAAAGAACTATAGTGATTATCCAGTCCAGCTTCTCGTTGACTGAGGTTGAGAAACAAAGGGACAGAAATATGAAAGGCCAAGACAATCCAGCCTTGACCAAAGTAGCACCCAGCCATACATTATATAGCCCAATTGGCATTTGAAACCTCTGTGAGGGCAGTCTCAAGTTTTTCTTCTCAAAGTTAATCAACACTCTGCCATATTTGCCCACCTTCTCATGGAGCTAATAACTCAAATGAGACGCTAGCAGCCATATAGCATAATTATTCCTATAGGACACTGTGTTGTACCTTTACAAATTACTATTATTGAATAGATTATTTCTTGAACTGAAAGTTTCTACCCCTTTGTAAAGCTATCTTACTATCTGAAGATATAACCAAAAACTATTCTTATTGTCTTTGCACAGTAGATGCCCAATAGCTGTTTGATGGATGAATCATTGAACGAGGGCAAGGCAAGAACCATTTGGATGATCCAGACAGACTCACATTAAGGGGAAATTCTAGAGAAGAGATAAGCAATAACAATTAACATCAAGTTGAATTAGATTAGCCAGAGAAAAGGGGTTTCAATGTTCCCTGGAGTTTATCAGGAAGGGTCTTGATGCTATGAGAACATCTAGAAAGCATAAGGTTACCACCACTTCCTCAGCATCTTGACCCTAGGAAGCAAAAAACGAGTTTCGCCTACCCAGTGGATCAGGGGGCATCCTACTCAAAGAGGTCCTCACTCTGCTGTGCATGTTAATGTGCACATTCACATTTTAAAGTACAAAGGACTTTTGCCTTGATCCAGTGGCCAAGGTCTCCAAACTTCCCGTGTTGCAACCCACTCTATAAAGCCTTACCCAATACAAAAACTCTTTCTTATTTTTTTATTTTTTATTATTTTTATTTTTTCAATATAATTTATTGTCAAGTTGGCTACCATACAGTATACACAGTGTGCTCTTGGTTTTGGGGAGTAGATTCCCATGATTCATTGCTTACATACAACACCCTTCTTTAATTTCACATCAACGAAAGTCATGCAGCAGAGGCTAACTAAATGCTCTCCAGTCCCTTTTTCCCCTCATGGGAATACAGGGAATCTACATTTCCTAGATTCCCTTGCAGTTAGGGTGGGACGATGTGACCAGGTTCTGTCCAAAGGAATATGAAAATAAATGATGATTGCCACTTCCAAGCCAGGTAAAATATTCCACAATCATCCACATTCTATAGCTTTGCTCATCAGTGAGGAAAGCTGAAGCCCTAGTGGAGAACATCAGAAAAGCCATAGGAAACATGGGAACCACAGGACAAAATGGGTCTAGACCCCCATATCAACACTGGAGCAGAGCCCTCAGAAGATGTATCTGATCTCCAGGAAGCCGCGGAACAAGGGAGAAGTATGCCTCCACTAATACAATCCACAATGAGGTGTGGGGGGTGTTGGTTACAACACACAGTTTGTGCTAACTAATATGGGTCACATCTTCATGACTCAAGAATTGAGTCTATAATAGGCATATCTATCAACCAATACAAAACAATATAATCAAAAGATGAAACAATCTTTGTGGAATTTTTTTCTCTCTTCTGGAGAAAAAGGAGATTTAGTAAACTACACACACACACACACAAAACAGAGCAAACTGAAAGTCACTCCCTCTATTTTGTAGAACTAAACACTTTCTTTGTCACACTTCTGTCTTGTTTGTATCTGAAACTGAGTCAGTTATTTATTTTTGTGACTGTATAATCAAATCCAATCAATAAAAAATTTGAACTGCTGTCTGTTATTAGCTTGGATCCACTGGCTTTTTCTTACAGATGCTCTTTATTTGAAATACTCATCTTTGTATCAGACTCTTGGTGCCTCTAGGAGAAAAAAAAATTATCCCTAGATTTAGTAATACTTACTAAGCATTTATTTGCATCAAAGACACTGCTAGCATTGTCACGAGCACCCTAGGAGGTAGGTCCCAATTGACAGGTGAGAAAATGGAGGCAGAGAAAAGTTCTACTTGTTTCCTAAGGCCACCTAGATCGTAAATTATTTAGGCAGATTAGGATCTGTTCCCTCGCACTATAGAATCTGCTCTCTTAACCACCTCAGCTTATTTTCTTCTTTGATGAGGGTTTGTGCGCTCATTTTCTCAGGGTTGTCTGTGACTGTCTCATAGTAACCACTTTCCTGGAGACAGAACTCCAAATTTGCTGTGAAGCCAGTTACTTTAATTATGCTCTGGTCACCTTCCTAAATGTACCTCTGAATTGGCCCTTATTTTATTACTCTAAGCTCTACATATTTATGAACGTAACCGAGGTTCTTTTGAGTTATGAATTCTTCAAACTTTTCCAACTATTTTTCAAAGGCTTGGGGCTACTCATACCCCTTAATGACTTAAAGGGAAATTTTCCTTCCATTACAAATTTCAAGCCTGCTTACCTTTTTAAATATTTAATATTTAGGTATTATAAGAGCCACAGGACTATTTGATGTCCTAATTGCCTCAGGCCTTGTTTTCAATGCCTTTGTAGCAAAGGGTGATGCCAGAAGTAGCATCTATCCTGCTGCTTAGTTTAAAGAGCATCCAGACAGCCTGTCTGATGTGGGACCCAGGGTTGAACTCACGGGAATATGAAGGTGCAGACTAACCACCCTGTGGGGAGTCATACCCTGCCCCCCTCTCCCCACCACCTCCAAACACACGCACACACGCACACACACCTGCTGGTAAAATGAAATCACAACACACATCCAGGGCAATATTAAAGAGAAAAGAAAGAAGGGCAGTGTGAGGCACAATCCCCTTACCTACTTTTTCTTTGTTACTGGGGATTCCGCCGACTGATGATATTTATAGATAAATGTATATCCGTCTGTCCATTTGTGTGTGTCTGTACAGAATGAGAAAATGGAGCTTTAGGCTAAAGTCTTGAAACACAGATATCACTTTGCAATGGTGTCAAATTTCAAAGGAGGGAAACAAATCTATTCAACCCTTAATCCCTTCACCCACATCAAGGTGTAAGATTGCACCATTAGAGACAAGTAAGCTATATGTGTGTATATGTGTATGTATGTATGTATAACGTAGATATATGGATAAATATGTATCCTATTGGTTCTAATTCTCTTGGAAGCCATGATACAAAGGGAACTGTTAATAACGAGGCCCAGACAACAAGCTACTGGGACCAGCCTGAGTAAATTGAGATGCATGATCTTCTTCATCAAAACCCAAGAGTTGGAGGAATGTGGAAAAAGGATTAGAAGTGCCATGGAGGAGAGGGGAGAGAGAGAAGTCTGAGAACACTCCTTTTCCCTGACCATGGCCTCCTGCCTGGAATAAGCCTGAAGTGAAAGAAAGGGAGAATTTTTTTTCTAATGTTTATATTTGAGGAAGAGAGAGATAGAGTGCATGGGGAAGGGGCAGAGGGAGAGGGAGACACAGAATCCGAAGCAGGCTCCAGGCTCTGAGCTGTCAGCACAGAGCCTGACGTGGGACTTGAACCCATGAAATGCAAGATCATGGCCTGAGCTGAAGTGAGATGCCCAACTGACTGAGCCACCCAGGTGCCCCAAAAGGGAGAATTTTTTATTTTATTTCATTTCGTGTCATGTCATGTCATTTCATTTTATTTATTTTATTTTTTAAGTTCATTTATTTTTGAGAGAGAGAGACAGAGTGTGAGTCGGGGAGGGGCCAGGAGAGAGAAGGAGACACAGAATTAGAAGCAGCCTCCAGGCTCAGCTGTCAGCAGAGAGTCCAATGTGGGGCTCGAACCCACAAACTGTGAGATCATGACCTGAGCCGAAGTCGGACACTCAACCAACTGAGCCACCCAGGCGACGCAAGAAAACTTTTTATTTTAAAACAAAATTTGAGTTTTAACTATAACATAGGATCAGAAATACTAATTTCCATCCGGAGATGATGCTGGCACCTTGAAGCAATGAGGGAACCATTTGAGTTACTCTGGCTTGGACAGAAATGTCATAGGGCATGTCTATATTTCACTGGGTGAAGATAAGAAATCAGTCCCACAGAGTGGGCTTCGGAAGTCAGTAGAAGAAAAATGCAGGTGACTACCTGACCTCCCTCCCTGTTTACGTGTATGCATGTCCTTCTCCTTAGTCGGAAGTCCACCTGAGTTACACCCAGCTACCAGCCCCTGCAGGGCAAAGTTGCAGCCCTGGAGCCCGGGCACATGCCTCTATTCTCCATACTCCAGGGGCAGCTCAGGTGGGTTCCATGACCTGGGATGAGCTCAGCCACAACTTGGTATTTTGGCACTCAGCATCAATTCTGCTCATACCCCAGTTAACATGATTAGCCCTCAGGGTATATAACTGCAAAATCTGTTGAACACATTCAACACATACTTTACACATTCAGTGCGTATTCATCAAGCATCTGCCTGTGCCTAATGTTCCTGGATAGAGGTACAAATACAGAGCTCTGACTTCAAGAAACTTGCAATCACATGTAAATATACATATATATATATATATATATATATAGAATACATATTCATATATATGAAATATATAACTGTCATAAATATCTTCTTATATTCAATATTAATCCTCTTATGTATCTTAGTCAACATATATTTTAAATTCTAAGAACTCTGAATTTGACTTACTTGCTTTTCCAAACTTAACCCTGTAAGCTCTGTTCCCGACTATAAAAATCAGAGCAAAGACTAGTTATGTGGTTTGAGTGAGAAACCTAACATAAAACACCACAAACTTTAGATTAGGAAGACTTTTCTTTTAGTAGAGCTTAGAATATGTGCAAAACCCTTTTATTATGTATAGTACACAGACGCACACACACACAATTATTATATTTAGATTTTTCAGGTTGCATTTACGTGATCTACTTTTTTTCCCTAAATACTGAAAAAGGGCCTAAGGACTAAAATAAATTGCTCTTCCTAAGATATGGGAGTAGCACTGAAATTATCCTTTTGAAAAGCAGAGGATCAGATGGCCAATGTATACAATTCTTTGAAAACACTTAATTCTACCACTGAGAGCTCATGAAATGGCCTCAGATTTTCTTTCAGGAAGTGAGAGAAGATGAAACCAAGGGCTAATATTCTTAAGCACAAGATCTATGCGGCGAAGGAGGGAAATGAGGGGCCAAAGCTTTGTTCTGAGCTACAAAGTTCAAATGGCAGTCAATGAGGAGAGGACCAGAAGCAGATAGGGAGGTCCCCAGGGCTTCATATCGGATCTGAATGAGACCTCGTGGGCTAAGCCGGGCAGAAGGGACATTGTCCTAACCGTGGTACAGGCTTTTAGCAACTACTGACGTATTTGGGGGAACAATGAGCTACTGACGCACTCAGTTCCCTGCCACCTGCCCCTTGCTGTTCCCAGTAAGCTGCACTTTAGTTCCTGTTACAGCCAAAGCCAGCTTCCTTGTCACTGAAGCCTTGCTCTGCACCAGCATTTCCAGAATTAAATCTGAGACCATCCAGAGACTGATTTCATAAAGGAAATGGGAGTGGGGGGTGCTATTGTTTTACCTAAAACTAAATGCATTTCCTTGCTCCCTGCCTGGCCGTTGGTTATTGTCCATAAAAAACCAGCAAATTTCCTTGAACGGATCTTTGCTTATCCCCTGTGAAGCCTCACTACCCCTGCCCCAAATAAACCAAATTACCCTCAGCCAGCTCAATGCCACTAGCAGCTGGCCCTCCCCCTCATCCCCATCACCAAGTCTCATGAGAGTTTTCCAGCCTTGATAAGCCTTCCTTCCCTCAGAATTCAGTTAATTCACCTTTTCCCCCTCAAGGATACACATGGCTTCTGTCTCACAGACTATCCTTGGCACATCATGGCCCACGCCTGTTTTGTACCACCAGAATCTCCTGAACTTTATCAGAGATGATACAGATGTAATTAAACCTGAATTCTACCCTCTCCTTGTGACAACTCAGCGGACAATTAATGATGATAAAAGAGCCTGCCAGCTGCTGTCTGACATACCAATGTGAGCTTCCAGCTCCAATGAAGATGGAGGGTGAAGGGCAGGTCCCTCTGGCTCCATTTCAATCTGTCTTTTATCTCACACTGGCTAAAAATTAACACTCACTTTGGGGAAATTCAGACTCTTTCTTCTCCTTTCTTAAAAGCACCAAATAGACAATCTGGGGTGATGCAATGTCTATGAGATAAACAAGAACGCTTCCGGGAAGAGTAATTTAAGCTTTATCGCCAGGGGTGGTAGATTCAAGCCTAAAGCCGGAGGAGCAGGCCCTTAACCACTGACCCAGTAGAAGAGAGGATGTGCCCACCACCTTTTGGTCATGGTCATGGGAACGTATCAGTTGGGTACGGAGGGATTTTCATAGGGAAGACACTTCGTGGGTTTTTCCACAACAATGTTGTTCCCCCTGAAAACCAACTTTGATGTCATTTGTCCCTCTCTCTCCAAAATTTCAGGTTCGGTCACGACTGCCGCCTGGTGCAATAAAATGTTTGGAGCGAGACCAAGGCTTGAGGGAGACATAGGCTGTGGAGGGAGATGACTGGAGAGAAAATAATCAAAACAAGGAAGATGAGAGGGAATAAGAGAAGCCTGTTCAACACTCACACTTCAAAAACACGTGCTGAGGCTCCGTGGCAACAGAACAGCGCTGCTGGCTTCCCGCGTTGCTCTGTTTAACAGTTTGGTGTTTGGGGGACTTGAAAATCCATTTAGACAATTCCCAGAAGAAAAAATGCAAATGACTCATAAACATATGAAATAAATGTTCGACATCACTTGTAATCAAAGAAATGCAAATATAAAACAACAAGATAGCGTTTTCACCTACCAAATTAACAGAGATTAAAAGGAATTCTAGCCGTCAACGGAGGTGGTGAGATGGCCCATGTCTCCTTGCTGCAGTGCTAATTGGTACAACCTTTCTCCTGGGCAGTTTTTACAATAGGTAGCAAAAGTCTTAAAAATATTTATATTTCTTGGCCCAGTAATTCTCCTTCTAGCTTCTACCCTAAGGACATAAGCAGCCATCTGAGTGAAGATATGTACTAATGTATCATTGGGATGTTGTTTACAACAAGAAAAAGAAAAAAAAGTAAAATGTTATTTTGTTATTGAATATATAATATAAATAGGAAATACACAAATATAAAAATAGATTACAACATTCCTTCACTAATATTGTGCCACAGATGATATATTTTAAAGACTATTGATATAATATAAACCAAAAACACCAATAGTGTATACATAGTGTGATCTTAGTTTTATGAGAAAAAGAGAGAAAGAAAATACATCAAAATATTAACAGAAATTATTTCTGTATAGGTAATTTCAGTGCGTGTTTATTTCTTTTTGATATTTTTCTGTATTTTCAAAGTTCCCCATAATGCGCATATGCTGATCAGAAAATGTAAGCAGCGTTTTAAATGTGTAAATAAAGAATTAAAAGCACATTAGTCAGTATGGGCTTTGTAACAAACCCCAACACTCAGTCGCTTGAAACAATAAAGCCTTGCAAGTCCACTAGAGACTCGTCCCCACGTTGTCTCACTCAGGAACAAAAACAAATAGAGCCTCCATCATTGGAAGCCTCATGGTCACCATGACAAGGGCAAGGAAATGTGGGAAATTATAAACTGACTCTTGCTGACTTTCATCCAGAGGTGATGCATGTCACTTCCACTTATGCTTCATTGGCTGAAGTCAGTCATATGATGAGTCTTTTCTCACACAGACTGAAAAGCTCAATCCTACAATGTGCCTAGAGGGAAGAGAATCAGAAACATTTGTGAACAGAACCAATATTTACTACCCCCCAAAAAAGTTCATTTTTTTTCTTAAGAATTAATTAGATGTCAGACTGAAAGTCTTTCCTCTCTGCTTCATTAGCCATCAAGATGTGACATTATGCATCATTCATAAAACCCTGAACAACTTGGTTCTGCCTATCAATTCAGCATACAGAACTTAGGTTATTTGAGAGACGTCACTATTGCAGGCAAGAGGCTATTTAAAAAGGTAAACAAGCTGCAAACATACCAGAGCTGCACGACAGAAACATCCTTTCTTTCCAGGGCTCATGGAGTAGCCAGGGGAATGTCAGCACTTTCCAGCCAGCATTCTAAACACAGAAAAATCAAAATAAACCATGTTGGAAATGTCTCCCACCTTTTATTCAATGTTGGAGAACATGGTGTATATAAATATATATATACGTGTACACACACACACACACACACACACACAAAAGTTGTTAACCCAGTCACTGGGAACATTTTTCTAGTCAATATAACCTGTTTTCTTTTTAAATCTGTACTCTGCAAACATAAAAGATGAGAACACACCAATACCAAAACACAACTATCAATGTTAAAGAAAATACCATTAAAATCCCCTGCACATACAGTTTATCATACTCCATTAAGTACCATTTTAAAATGTTTTTGTGCTAACGAAAAAAACTAATACGACTTTACGAATAACAAAAATGGAAGGCAACATCATTTGGACATTAATTCGCATTTGTTTTTTGAGATATATGTTTTTACCATGTTAAAAAAGAAAGCTAATTACATAGGTAGGGGCGCCTGGGTGGCTCAGTTGGTTAAGCGTCCAACTTCAGCTCAGGTCATGATCTCATGGTTCGTGAGTTCGAGCCCTGCATCGGGCTCTGTGTTGACAGCTTGGAGCCTGGAGCCTGCCTCTAATTCTGTGTCTCCCCCTCTCTCTCTGTCCCTGCCGCACTTGTACTCTGTCTCTGTCTCGCTCTTTCTCAAAAATTAATAAACATTAAAATTTTTGAAAAGTTAATTACATGGAATGTTAGCTTGTAGCTTGCATTGATAGACCTCTCTAAAGGACTCAGGTAATGATAGAAAATCCCATCCTACCTTAGAATTATCATAGAATCTTTTCATCACCCACTATATAACTAATTGGTCTTCAAATGTTATAGATTCTAAACTTCCTAAATATGTGTTTATCTAATTTTTCTCTCCATTGACAATTACTACACTCAGGGCTTCTTCATCTTTCACCTGGGGTATTGCAATCACCTATTTTCTTGTCTTCTTCCTTCAGACTCCCCTCCGTCAGCCACCTTCCACACTGCCACCAACATTTCTAATCCTGATAGTTCTTCTCTTAACATCCCTCAGTCGCCCCCTGCCACCTGGAAGATAAAGTCCAAACCCTTTAGCAGAACAAGGAAAGTTCCTCGCCTTATGCCCCCAGGCTACCTCCCAAGCCTAAAGTGGCCTTCTTCAAAATGAGATCAATGGAATATCATTTCCATGATTATGAAGATGAGTGTGGGTTCTATGGTTAAATATATTGGGAAAAGGCAAGTTCAACCTGTTTTGTTTCTTCAGGGGTTGTCAGAGTTGAGAATTTAAGGGTGACTCTCCATGACTCCCAGGACTTAGTCCTGGCTCTCTTCTCTTGCTCACCTACACTCATATCCTGGGTGACCTCACCCAGTCTCCTAGCCTTAAGTACTGCATATGCTGACAACTGCTCAATTTGAATCGCTGGCTCACACCTCTGCTCTGAACGCCAGACTGCCTATTCCCAACTCTCGCAAGATATCTGAGCAACATCTGAAACTTGACCTCATTTCAACCTCCTCCCTCAGTCTTGCCACCCCACTTAACAGCAACTTCATTCCATAAGTTAATCAGGTCAAAAGCTTAATGCCATTCTTGATTCCTCTATTTCTCCCACGCCCATATTTTGTTCATTGGCAAATCCCATCAGCTCTACATTCTAACTATTTCCAGAATTCAACCACTTCTCATAGCCCACTCTGCACCTGGGTTCAGGCCACCATCATCCTTCACCTGAATTCTCTGAAGAGCCTCCTAACCAGCGTGCTTGCTTCTGCCCTTCCCTGATGGCATCTAATCCCAACCCAACACCTAGGTAGAGTGTCTCATGGACTTCAAGAGGTCACCACACCCCTTTCCTGAAACCCTGCAGCTGCTTCCCCTTTTACTCAGAATGGAAGGCAGAGTCCTATGACCCCCTAAATACTGCTCCTGCATGACTTTCCCCCCACATCTCACATCTTCTCCCCTCCCTCCCTGGGCCATGGCCACACTGGCCCCCAGGCTCTGTAAACCCTGGGCACTCACAGCTCCCTCTCCTCTGATTGCTCTTTAGCCAGAGATACACCCACCTCCCACCTCACTCCTTCTCTTTTTCTGGGTCCCTCCTCAAACATAACATCTGGCAAGAACTTTCTTGACCTCCCTTTCAAAATCCCAACACTCCCCTCCCCCACACCTCCAATATTTCTTTCCCACTTTATTTTTTCCTCTGTAAGAGTTAATACTCTTCTCTAAAATACTATATGCTTCAATTTCTCATTTTATTGGTTGCCTGTCTGTCACACCAGGTAGAATGTAAGCTCCATGAAGACAGGGACTTTGAAATTTGCTGGTCACTGTTGTGTCTCCAGTGCCTACAACAATGCCTGGAACATAGTAGATATTTAAAATATATTCATTAAATGAAGGGATGAATAAGTAATCATGAGTTAATAGAAAAGAGTAAACAGCATTTCCCCAAATTATTCTACCTATTCTAATTATAATTCTAACACACATCTCTTTTTCATGGGGCATTCCTTATGAACAATCATCTGCACCCTGTCTGTCTCCTGGTCTGCTCAAGAGGCCATGGCTTTGTCTGCTTGGCTTTTTCTCTCCCCCACTCTTGCGAAGGGTTCTTCCTTTGGCAGTTCTTGAGGTCCACTAACGCAGATTATGGAGAATGGACCTATCCTACCATGGTAGGTATTTATATATAAAAGATGAAAAACATTGCATTATTCCTTCCTTAAAGTAGAGTCTTTCACTGAATCCACTTCATTTAGTAAAATATCATTCACTAAATGCCAGGTGCCAGGCATGTGTTCGGCCCCTAAGAGCTAAAATGACTAATATAGCCTGGTATTTGACCTCTGGGGAGAGAGGCAGAGAATAAACTACTTGGAGAATTAGAGTAAGTATGAAAACAGATATATGACCAGATGTTATGGAGATTCAGAGGAATGCTTCACTGCCTACAAAGGCCAAGGAATGTTTTCCAAAGGAGGTGGCCTTTGGGCTACATGTTAAAAGTAGAAACTTTCTGTGAGGGTCATTCCAAGCAGAGAGAAAGGCAGTGCAAAGGCATGGAGGTGTGAGAAGAAACTAATAGCAGCTTACATCAGTCAGAGGAAAGTGAAGAAGGTTCTGGGAGAGGAGACAGGGATGGTAGTCAAGGCCTAGGTTAAAGAAAGGCCTTGTAGGCCCTGCTCAAGAGTTGGCCTCAAGGGCGGCTAAAACTTTTCTTTGTTCAGACACTCTACGGAGGAGTGAATTCCTCAAGGGGAGCAAGAACTGTAGGACAGGTGAGGGACTGAGGTAGCTGGTGCACATGGGTCCCTAGTGCCCACTCTTCATACTCGGCGAGCTGGGCCACCACATACACATATATAGGACAGGCTCATGTTGCACTGGTATGGGTGGCACATGAGTCTGTTGTGCCTGCTAAGGGACGAAGTCTTACTGGATACTCAGTCAGTATGTTACTTCTCCTGATCACGCTGCCACCCTCTCTCCTGCAGCTGAAGTCACACGCCATGTTTCTAGTAATGCTCAGAGTGTAAGTAGGAGAGGAAGACACCAGTGAGGTTCTGGCTGCATCCCTGCCTGTGAAGCCATGCCTGATGCCCACCATCCCCGCCCCCCACCATGTTCTAATTACATCACCTTCCGAAAATCATGCATGCTGCACATAGGAAATAGCTACCATATGCCAGACATGGAGACAACAACTGGTCCAGTACTGAGTCCTAACTCTTTAGCCATGCCTCTGCTAACATAGCACTTAAAAGTCCTTGGGGTTGTAGAATTTCATGGAGTCAGCTTCCCATTCTTCTTCTTTGTGTATAAGTCTGTCTTATGCTTCTTGGAAATCAGAAAGCATGTTTTAGGCATCGGTGAGTCGATCAGGGACCACCCATGATGTCTGGCACACAGTGGGTGTTCAATAAGCATTTGCAGCATTGCAAGTAATTGTGCGAGGGTGGTCAATCAAAAGTAGCCATTGTGAACGGGCTTCACTAAAACTGTTCAATGGCCCACGCGAGCCTCACACCTGAGCTGACTGTCACTCCAAAAGGGAGCACTGAATCCAAAGGAAATTAAGATTCCCAGACTTCCAATAGAGGGCAGCACATTTATAACATCTAGACATAATCTAATGCCTAATCACTGGTCTGTGATAGTAGGAAATGTGCCCCAGCCCGATAGACAGAAGGAAAACTGCAAAGAAAGCATTTATGGTTATAAACAATTTTTCTTTATTCCTCATCTGGGTCCTGAGGCCTGTGATTTGGCTCCAATTTTTCATTTGTGGCTGTTTGTTTCAGATAATAAAACTGTTCCTTTAAAATAATGGAGACTATATTGAACCTAAAAATAACTATCAAAAGACCAAAGTCCCTGAGTGGGAGCAATTATTGCAAAAGGACTGGCTAAGCTCAAAACAGCTGTGAAGGGATCCTGGCCCAGGCTGATCTGGAGTCAACGTGAGCAGGTTGACAAAGCAAAGTAGACAAAATTTTAAAACACAGAATACACACACACACACACACACACACACACACACACATACACAGCAATGGCAAACACCCCGCCCTTGCACGTCACTCTTACTTGATCATTATTGACCACTAACTCCTTGCAGTATCATCAGGACACATCACAGAATAGATAGAAAATGAGCAGTCGACATGTGAAGGAAAACAACACCAACCAAGAAGCAGAAGGAGGAGCTACTTGTGAATTTCTGAAAGAAATAGCGCCAGGGTCCAATTTTGCTGTTAGATACAAGAAGACCCAGTAAGGAAGCAAATGAGAAGTAAGCCAAACTGATGTGGCTTCATTTCAATACGGTGTGTGTTTGTTCGCAGATGCATTCAGAGAAAAAAAAAAAGTGACAGAATCATTCAATAAGTTCCAAAGGCAATAGTCACCAGGAGCCTGCAGCAATTTTAGAATTGCCTTCCTCCACAAGATCTGGGCCTAACTGGCTCGAAAACACAGCCAATATTAATTTTTCAAGAGACCTGTATGTAAAGACAATGCGCTTAGAAAGTACAGCGTCTATTGGCATGCGTCGTCCCCTTCTTAAATGAATGTTTCAATATCTGTGTTGTTTAAGGGATGCATTCCAACCAGTAATCACCTGATCAATTCTTTTTAATAACAGATTTTCTCATCATTCATTTATTTAATAAACATTTATTGAGTACCTACTATGTACCAGACGCTCTACTAAATGATACCAGAAAAAAAAGTGTTTGTTTCTGTCCTCAAAGAGCTCGGGATCTGGTGGAAGAGGTTCAAGGAAAGAGATATGAAAGATTAAGCCAGGTAAGTATTGTGATACAGGAACACAGAGGCTTGGCACTGAGTCCAGCTGGAGGGCAAGGGCTGGGATCAGAAAGGTTTTCTGGAGAAATCTAAAGAGGGGTAGTAAGGGAGGTATCCCTCAACCAGTTGACCTTGCTAGGACCTGTGGAGAAAATAAGAGACTTATTATCATCTGTTTATCGAAAGCAAAACCAGAAACTAATATTGATCAAGAGCTTACTCTATGCCAGACGTTAAGTATTTAGATTATTAGATCTTGTTGAGAAGACATTATTAATATATATGGAACAATAGGCTATCAACATATGGCTGTGGTAGGAAGAGTAATGGCACCCAAAAACATGTCCACGTTCTTATTGCTGGAATTTGTGAATATATTACATTGGCACAGTATGGTCACATGCAAAAGGGGCTTTGCCGTTGAAATTAAGGTTACTAACTTTTCAGACAGGGATATGGATTAGCCCAGATTATCCAGGTAGGCTCAATATAATCAAATCACATGGGCCCTTAAAAAGGGACCAGCACATCAGAAAAGGAGGACAGAGCAATGCAGTGTGAGAAAGGACTCCCCCAGGTGTTGCTGGCTTTGAAGGTGGAGGAGGGAGGCCACAGGCCAAGTGAGTTGGGTGGCCTCTAGCAGCTGAGAATAATTCCCCAGCCTGCAGCCAGCAAGGAAGTGGGACCTCAGTCCTACAACCACATGGAACTCTATTCTGCCAACATAATGAATGAGCCTAGAAGCAGATTATCCCCCAGAGGCTGCCAACCCCTGGATTTCAGCCTCACAAAACAGGCGAGAACCCAACAGAGCCCACTAGATTTCTGACCTATGGATCTATAAGATAATAAATGTGTATTGTTTAAAGTCACTAAATTTGTGGCAATTCATTATGACAGCACTAGAAAACTGATACAGTGGCAAGATCTGATTAAGTGACAAAGTAAAAGGAATGGGAAAATATTACCGCACCTACGATGTACGTGGAGCTTCTCAAATATCATCCCCTTTAATCCTCATAAACATGCAAAGTTAGTGTTAGTCTCCCCATTTCACAGATGACAAACTGAAGCACAGAGATTTTTAAATAGCTAAAGTCAGAGTTAATAAATAGTAGAATTAGGATTTGAGCCCAGGTCTGTCAGCTACCAACAATCCCGTTCTTTCCACTCTGCCGTGTGGCTCCCAGGTAATTATTCTTTATATGTGTATGTGCTGGGTCAGAAGCACTTCTCTGTGCATTAACTTAATTGAACCCCACAATGGTCTGTGAGGCAGACAGGACAGGAATAATTTACCCCCTTTTCCAAATGATGACACCCAATGTCCACAGAAATTGCGAGCTGCCTGTGGGAGCTCACAGGTGAGAACACAGGCCTTCCAACCGCCAGCTCCACCCTCTTTGCTTCACCACTTCAGTGGCACAGAGATTACATGAATTACACGCTCCTCCAAAGTGACCTCAGACTGGTCACTTTGCCTTGATGACTTGGCCACAAGTGGCAGGAGTGGGTCACTGTGAGGAGAGACAGTGCTGTGGTGGCCTGGGTGATAAGTCAGCATTCTAAGTAAAACAAACCTGCAACTACATTGCTAGAGCTATATAAGCATTCTTTGCTCCAGTTGTGATGATAATTATTTTTAAAAATGCCATAATAGGACTTTAGTGCAGAGAGTTATGTCTTCAATGTCCTCCACAACTGTGCTAGGGACCAGCAATGATGCTCCAAATGTCTCATTTTTACTCAATTATTTAATATATGTGTTCCTAGAGTCATTTTGCACCCCCCTGTGCTTTAAAATAAAAAATCTTGTTTTTGAGAAGGCTCCAAAGAAATCTGCTTTCTCTGTAGCAGAATCCAGTTACTCGAAGGTATTTCTGGAATGCCTCTACGGGCCAGGCAGGGTGCTAGGCACCATCAATCCTGATCCCCGCCCTAATGGACCTTACGTTCTGTCAGGAAGACAGACATTTAGCAGGTTAGCAAATGAATAAAAGAATCATATAAAGATACAGTGAAGGCAATAAATAGGACCAAAATAGATGGGAGGTACCTATTTTAAGAGTACATAGGGAAAGAGGCTCTAGCCACAAGGATTAGAAGCCTAGAGCAATAGGGCTTCTGCACGTAGCAGTAATCTCTGCCGACCGTGCCCTGAGAGGGGTAGATTCTAAAACAATGGACAGATCCCCCATAGAGAGGCTGGTGTTGCAGGAAGCCAGGGATAGAAGGTTTAAGTAATTCATTTCCTACAAAATATATCTGATCTGCTTCTCTTTCCTTATCATGTGAAGTTGGGCTGTTAATTGACCTCTCTGGGCCTCAGTTTCTTCAAAGGATTGTATCAATGCTTGTAAATCACTGAATAGTGTCCAACACACAGAAAGTGCTCAAAAAATAAATAGCTCCTGGTACATAGTTATTGCTTGATAAATACTGGCTGTCTTGAGGGTGTGTCAGCCTGAAAAGTGAAGAAAAGGGAGCTATTCCCCACACTAGGTCCACAGTGAACATATATGTATACATCTCTATCTTTGTCACCTTCATAAAAGGATGCATATTGTTATAGGTTGAACTGTGTCCCCAAAAAACAATATGTGGAAGTCCTAACCCCAGCACCTCAGCATGTGAATCTTATTTGGAAATAGGGTCAGGGTAGATATAATAAGTTAAAACTGTAGCAGAGTAGGTCCCTAATCCAATATGACTGGGGTCCTTATAAAAATTAGGAAATTTGGACACATAGACATGCAAATAAGGCAGACAATATGAAAACATTGGGAGAAGACAGCTATCAACAAGCCTAGGAAAGAAGCATGGAACAGATCCTTCCTACAGACCTCAGAAGGAATAAGTCCCACCACTACTTGATCTCACAGGTCTAGCCTCCAGAACTGCAAAAACAATAAATTTCACCCATTTTATGGTACTTTATTAAGGAAGCCCTAGCAAACAAATACGTATTCCTTAAGGGTAAGATGTATATATTGTCACTTAGGAATAAACGTCGCCAAGGAGGTGAGAGACTTGTACTCTGAAAACTATAAAACACCAGTGAAAGAAATTGAGGATGACCCAAATAAATGGAGAAATATTCTACACTCAAGAACCAATACTGTTAAAATGTCCATATTACCCAAAGCAACCTACAGATTTAATACAATCCCTGTCAAAATACCAACAGCATTTTTCAAAGAATTAGAACAAATAATCCTAAAATTTGTATGGAACCACAAAAGACCCCCAATAGACAGAGTAATCTTGAGAAAGAAGAACAAAGGTGGAGGTATCATGATCCTAGATTTTTGTAGATCACTACAAAGCTACAGTAATCAAAACAGTATGTTACTGACACAAAAAGGACACATAGATCAATGGAACAGAATAGAGCCCAGAAACAAACCCACACTTATATGATCAATTAATCTATGACAAAGGAAGCAAGATTATACAATAGGGAAAAAACAGTCTCTTCAACAAATGGCACTGGGAAAACTGGACAGCAACATGCAAAAGAATGAAATGAGGCCACTTTCTTACACCATACACAAAAATAAACTCAAAATGGATTAAAGACCTAAATATGGGACATGAAACCATACAACCCCTAGAAAAAAACATAGGCAGTAATTTCTTTTATGTTAGCCACAGAAACATTTTTCTAGATACGTTCCCTCAGGCAAGGGAAACAAAAGCAAAATTAAACTATTGGGACTACACCAAAATAAAAAGCTTTTGTGCAGTGAAGGAAACTATCAATAAAGCAAAAAGGCAGCCTACTGAATGGGAGAAGATATTTGTAAATGATATATCCAATAAGGGGTTAGTATCCAAAATATATAAAGAACTTATAAAACTCAACACCAAAAGCAATCTAATTTAAAAATGGGCAAAGGACATAAATAGACATTTTCCCAAAGAAGACATACATACAGATGGCCAACAGACACACAAAAAGATGCTCAACATCACTAATCATCAGGGAAATGCAAATTAAAACCACAATGAGATATCACCTCACCTCATACTGTTAGAATAGCTAAAATAAAAAAGACAAGAAATAACTGTTCTTGGTGAGGATGTAAAGAAAAAGAAACCCTTGTGCACTGTTGGTAGAAATACAAATTGGTACAGCCACTGTGGAAAACTGTGGAGTTTCCTCAAAAAATTCAAAATACAATTACCATATGATGTAGTAATTCCATTACTGGGTATCTCCCTCCCCTAAAAAATGAAAACACTAATTTGAAAATATATATGAAACCCTATGTGTATTGCAGCATTATTTACCATTGCCAAAGTATGCAAGCAACTCAAGTGTCCACCCATTATATATACATACATATATAGAGAATAGAATATTACTCCACCATTAAAAATAATGAGATCTTGCCATTTGCAGCAACATGGATAGACCTAGAGGGCATAAGACTAGGTGAAATCAGTCACTCAGAGAAAGACAAATACTATATGATTTCACTCATATATGAAACTTAAGAAACGAAACAAATGAACAAAGAAAAAAGAGACAAAAACCAGACTCTTAAAAACAGAGAACAAACGGTTGGTTACCAGAAGGCAGGTGGGTGGGAGGATGGGTGACATAGATAAAAGAGGATTAAGATTACACATATGGTGATGAGCACCAAGTAATATATAGACTTGTTGAATCGCTATATTGTACACTCGAAACTAATATAAGACTGTATGTTAATTATACTTCAATTTTTAAAAAAGTCAAAAGCAATAAAATGGGGGGAGGGGAATACATATTGTTTAATTCTGAGTCCCCAGCAGCTGAGGGCCTGGCAGATGCTAGGCGCTCAATAAACATGTATTAAGTGAAGGAATAAATGAATAAATATCTAAGTAAATAAATAGACACTTATGGCTCATATTCTCAGCAAGATATGCCAGAGGAGACATATTTAAGGCCAATATCCAGGCCACTGTTAAGAAGACGTGGCTGACACCCATATGTGGGGATCTACCACATAAGAAAGTCACTAGTCAAGAGGCAGATGAGTGTTGGACACTGTGGCGAAGAGGAAATTCTTGGAAGCCCTAACCTGTTAGGAGAACACGGACATACAAAGAAGGTCTGTGGCCTGCATCTGTGAGGTCTGTGCCTGAAAGCAGGCACCCTCGTCACAACAGGCTAGGGTGAGGCGCCAACCAGGCCCTGGTGAGGGAAGCTGGCAAGAATAAGCATCATCCCCCCAGGTGTAGAGTGAAGAGCCAACAGGGTATGCAAAGGCAATCTCAGAATGAGGGAACATTCCAGAAGCCCAGGTTCACAGTCTGAGAGGCCTGGGGGGGATGTGGGCTCCCACCTGGGAAATGAGGTGACAGTTCAGGGGTCAGCCTGACAGAAAGGGGTTCTCAATTCTCAGCCCACCCTCTCTGGGGAGGACTAACGTGAGGCCTCTTCTGGGGAGGAGTGGAGATGCGTGCAGAGGAGCCCAGGGCATCTAGCTGAGAGTGCTCTGGGGTCAGCAGAGCTAGAATGATGAGAACGAGGTTCAACACGGGGCAGTTGGAGAAGCAAGAGTTAAGGTGATAATTCTACAGAGCAAAAGAAGAAGGGAGAAAAAAGGATTTTTGTAATTGAACTATTCTAATTGACTGCTGACTCTACACTGTTCAGATTCACCAGGTAATTGCTCAATTCCCCATTTCATTTCGTCTGTGTAGCCGTAGCTGCAGCCGTTAGTTGGAGGGGGGAGGGCGGGTTTAAGAACTGATTAGGGGAAATCACTCCTTGCAGGCCTTAGGTTATTCTTGTTAAAAATGATGCCAGGAAAATCATAATTAAAATGGGAACATGGTGAATAACAAGTGCCCCTTTCCTTGAATGTGAAATAAATTTTAACAGCTACCTTAGCTAAAGAACCCAACACATTCGACCTTCCAATAAGGGTAAGCAGAGTTTTCTATCAGAGTGAAATAGAAACTATAAATCAAACGTTTCATATCTAAAGTCCAAGCTGGCTCCAGTGAGTAAAATTCCACTCTCCAATAGTCTTACATCCCCCTCCCCACACACACACCCCAACGGCTGGCTATCAGACTTCCTTGACTCTGGAACTATATGGATACTGTTTCTTCATCTTAAATCTGTGAAACTACCTTCAAAAGCTATAGTCTTGACTACTTGTGACATACTATCCAAGATAAAGAAGCTGGTCAATAATAAATGTGCCTGTGTGCGAGATTCTATCAAGTGCATATGGCTGAGATGGAATCATCCAGAGGGAGGAGAGTGGGAGAGAGGTAATGGGAAGGGGGGGTGGGGTGGGGGCGGGGTTGAAGAAAGATTCCAGAAAAGGAGGCAGCAGCAAGAAGCACAGAGTTTGCTAGAATGCATTGTAGAGAAGGGTTTTTGTTGATAATCTAATTCTCCTGCTTCAAGTACAATGAAAATTTTCCTTCCCTGAGCCTACATTTTCCCTGGTATCCTCAAACTCAGTAAGGGATCCAAGAGCATCCTACGCTGAGGGAGAGTTTACATCTCAAAGGAGACAAGCTGCCCATAGAAACTTCAGGTAGCTTTTCTAGGATGCTGTTTGCTCACCAGAGGAGTGCTCAGAGCTGTGTGGCTGACCGATACCTTAGTAATGTTGAAAATACAAGTGGGGCACCTGGGTGGTTCAGCTGGTTAAGCAACTCACTCTTGATTTCAGCTCAGGTCATGATCTCATGGTTTTGAGATCGAACCCCATGTCAGGCTCCACACTGAGTGTAGAGCCTGCTTAAGATTCTCTCTCTCTCTCTCTCTCTCTCTCTCTCTCTCTCTCTCTTTCTCTCTCTCACCCTCAGAAAGAAAAGAAAAGAAAAGAAAAGAAAAGAAAAGAAAAGAAAAGATACAAGTGAATCATCCCTCAGCTGTGTGGTTCAGGGCCAGATGAAATATGTTCCTATGGTCACAGTCACACTTTGCAAACTCTTCAGAGGCTCTCACAGCTCTCCAGTGACTCTTTGATCATCTTAATGGGCTTCACAGTAAGAGTCCCAGGTCCTGATGCAGCTGCTGAGGGGAGCCAGATCTCAAGGGAACTTTTTCAGCCTTTCCAAGAGGCAGTGGAACCTTCTGCTGACCCAGCCCAGCTCCTTCAATGAGACAAGGTCTGGGTCCCAGGATACCTCAGTGCCCTTCCCCTTCCTTACATCCCCACACCCCCACCTCCTTCACCAGGTACCTCATCTCAGGCTAAGAGAAATCTCAAAATCATAGCAGTGAAGGATTTGAAAGCCCAGTGCCCGTTCCAATTACTAAAGCTTACCTCCTTTCTCTGCAGCCATCCTTCCAGCACCTTCCCTGCCCCCATGCTGGGCTGTCTTCAGTCCAACCTCAGAGAGGTCTCTTAGAAATAACCCTGGATGGGAATGCAAGCTGGTGCAGCCACTCTGGAAAACAGTATGGAGGTTCCTCAAAAAACTAAAATTAGAACTACCCTATGACCCAGCAATTGCACTACTAGGCATTTATCCATGGGATACAAGCATGCTGTTTCAAAGGGACACATGCACCCCCATGTTTATAGCAGCACTATCAACAATGGCCAAAGTATGGAAAGAGCCCAAATGTCCATCAGTGGATGAATGGATAAAGAAATGTGTATACACACACACACACACACACACACACACACACACACACACAATGGAGTATTCCTTGGCAATCAAAAAGAATGAAATCTTGCCATTTGCAACTACGTGGATGGAACTGGAGGGTATTACGCTAAGTGAAATTAGTCAGTCAGAGAAAGACAAAAATCACATGACTTCACTCATATGAGGACTTTAAGAGACAAAACAGATGAACATAAGGGAAGGGAAACAAAAATAATATAAAAACAGGGAGGGGGACAAAAGAGAAGAGACTCATAAATATGGAGAACAAACTGAGGGTTACTAAAGGAGGTGTGGGGGGATGGCTAAGGGGCACTAAGGAATCTACTCCTGAAATCATTGTTGCATTATATGCTAACTAATTTGGATATAAATTTAAAAAAATAAAAAATAAAACAAGTTAAAAAAAAAAAAAAAGAAAAAAACCCTGGAAACTTAAGGGGTAGCCAACCCACTTCCACCCTCATCCAGGTGAGACCTGCAGTATACCTCTGGCCAACCACAGACCAGGGCTTCTGGCAGATGCCTCCAGCCTTCCCATCTCCGGATGCTCTTGTCAGGTGCTTCACACCCCTGGATCCCATTAGAATCGCCTGGGAAGTCCTTGTAAAGAAAAATGCCAACACCCAAGCCCTGCCCTCAGAGATTTTGATTTGATTGGTCTGGAGTGAGGTCCAGCCTGGCAGCCATGCGTTTCAAGAGCTTCCCAAGTGACTCTAAGCAGCAGCCAGGGTGGGCTACCAGATGCCCCTCCAAGTCCTCTGGGTTACTCTTTGCAAGGATAGATGACTGCTCTCAGGGACTTCTGACAAAGGTGGTCTCACCGATTCCTTGCTGCCCTGGATAAAACCTCAGAGGGTAAACACACCCAGAATCTGCAGGTCATAGAGGTTATCTTCAACATGTGACCTACAATATACCCCATTTATTTATTCAGAGTGAACAAACATTTGCTAAGTGCCTGCCACACACCAGACAGGGGCACTGCTGGGAATGAAGGCATGAGCATAAGCATCAGTTTCGGACCATGTGTTATCCTCTCCTCTGCCCCTTCGTATCCAGAAGCCGAGCCTTCTGTGATGAATTCCTGCTTCCTCTCAACTATGTTGACACATCAACATAGACACATCTACTTCTAAATCTTACAGTTCGTGCTCATCAATCAAGAGCTAATCTCCAACACACTCCTGAGGTTCCATGAAACTGGAAGGTGAGAAAACACCCACAGAGAGTATGAACACACCTCACACTCCCTTAGCGACCTCATCTCCTGATTAAATTTCTAATATATTAGGGGCGCCTGGGTGGCCCAGTTGGTTAAGTGTCCAACTTCGGCTCAGGTCATGATCTCAGTTTGTGAGTTTGAGCCCTGTGTGGGGCTCTGTGCTGACAGTTCGGAGCCTGGAGCCTGCTTCAGAAGATTCTGTGTCTCCCTCTCTCTCTGCTTCTCCCTCGCTCATGCTCAGTCTCTGTCTCAAAAATAAATAAAGCATTAAGTTTCTAATGTATTAGCCTACGGATCTAACCAATGGTAAATATTCGAGAAGCCCCAATAAAAGACTGGGCTCTACTCTCTCCTCCGCCCTTTAAAGGGCTAAGGGTTTACCATGCTGTCAGGAAAAGCACAATCATGAAACTCCCCAACCAGATTTCATAATTCTTGTGTATGCTTGCAACCTGAGGGAAAGGAAAGAAAATCCTGCTGCTGTAAACACACTCCTACCGGAGCCTAAAAGACTGAAGATCTAGGACCACAAGCGCAAATGGCCCTCATTAATCACGAGTCCCTCCGCCTCTGTGCTTCCGCTCTGCCTCCTGCCTGCTTTCACCATTGTTTCCTATTTCAGTAGGTCTGCCTGTCTTCCCCCCTAGACCACAGCTGACCCACGACCTGTGACTTATTTTCTGCTGTACCCCCACCCTCCAAAAGAGACTGCATCTGGTAATAATTCACACATATCGAGCTCTCACTCTGTGCCCGCCACTGCCTTGCATGCTTTTCATATATTACTTAATCTTCACCTCTGTGAGTTGAATACTTTCTCAACGGAGTACAGAGTTTTAAGCAACTTGCTCACATTTGTGCAGGACCCAGGAATCAGAATTCTGATTCAAACCCAGGCCATCTACCTACCGATCCAACTCTTAGTCATTACTATACAATACTGGGTCTTAGACCAAAAACAAACAAACAAACAAACAAACAAAAACAAAACAAAAAACAAAAACACCCCAAAACAAAAAACAAAGAAAAAAACCCATACAGTTGTTTCCAAGGTTTTTATTCAGTAGGAGGCAGCTGTAGTAATTATTAGACACATGACCTTGAGAAAATTACTAAGCCTCTCTAAGCCTCAGTGTCCTCTTCTAGAAAATGAGAGTAACGCTGAGCTCATGCGGTTACATGATGATGAAATTAGATAATGCATATAAAGTGCTTAGCACAGTGCCAGGCATTCAGTAAATACTTTAAAGCTAGACGTGGCTGCCACTACGGGTATGTGGCTTTCCATCATTAGGAGCATCTTGGGCTATTCCACAAGTGGAGTGGCACTGCCTCTCTACACCAGCAGTGGACAGTAGCCACTAATCTTTTTATAACTTTATTGAGATGTAAGTCACATCCTATACCATTCACCCATTTAAAGTATACCATTCCGTTGTTTTTAGTATATTCACAGGACTGTACGACCATGAGCACAATCAATTTTAAGACCAATTCTCTTTTAGAATCAACTTAGAACCAAATTTAGAATCAATCGGGGGGTGGGGGGGGTTCATCCCCCAAAATGAAGCTCTGTAACCATTAGTAGTCACTCGCCATTTCTCCCAAACTCTCCCCCCACCATCCCCTGGCAGCCAATCTATTTTCTCTATATTATGGACATTTCATGTAAATGGACTCATGCAATATGTGGTCCTTTATGACTGACTTACTTCACTTAGTACAATGTTTTTGAGGTCCCCGCAGCCTCAGCGTGTATCAATACTTCAAATAATATTCCACTATGGGGCTAGACCCCATCGTATTTATCCCTTCACTAATTGATGGGTATTGGGGTGGCTGCTACTTCTTGGCTATTATCAATAACCCTGCTAGGAACATGAGTGTACAAGTTTTTGTACAAGTTTCATTTATCTTGGGTATATACTTGCATTTATACTTGGGTATATACGGTCAAATTGCTGGGTAACTCTATATTTAACCTTTAGAGGAACTGCCAGACCATTTTCCAAAGTGAATAGTCACTCATCTTGCACTTGCCTTGAGGTGACTGGGAACAAAATCCCGCAACCTCATGAAGCCTCAGTTTCCTCATCAGCAAAGTGAGGGCATTGTCTACCAGAGGAGATACTGTAAGTACAGTGCCGTCTACTGACTGACACTCTCGTCAGGTGCTTAATAACCGGTAAGTACTCTGTTGCCCCTGGCAAATGGTTCCCTGCCTGTCCCTCCCTATTTTGGATTCAAACTGGAATGCCCATAACAATGGAAGTCTTGAGTACAGCCTAATGAAGGTGTTAGGCGGAGAAAATCAGAGTACAAAGTCACATTACCTTCGTAGATCATTCATCCCGTCTCTAACATAAAGAAAATAAAGAAATAAATAAAGGATCGACTCTCCACTCAAGTGTGTGTATGTTCTCTTTGCTTCTGTAAACTGGACTTTTGCCCAGAATTCACAACAAGTAAAGAAGAAATCAATAATCCAAGTTTTATATGCTAATGTAATTTGGTGAAAAATGTACTACAATGAGCTCGGTTAAAACAACATTCTCTTGATTGCCAAAATTTCTTACAGACTGCATCTCCAGAAGGACCCACAAAAACAAGATTCAGCAAAACCGTTGTCCACGTGGGCCTAAGAAAAGCATTAGAAGTGTGAGCCCCAAGTCCCATCGTGCTGAAGGCCTGATTAGCATTTCTGTTTCCAGCAGAAAAGACTGACAGTCCATCAGTCCCAAATAACAATAAGATAGCTCTGCAAAAAGAAACTATTCAGTTCTTAGGGGAGTTAGTGTTTTTTCAGGGTAAAAAATATCCCTTGGGCAGATTCACTTCACTGCAGAAGCTGGTTTCAGAGTTACTCTGCAAAACCTGAGGGGGAGAAGGAAAAAAAAAAAAAAGCAAAGCAGAAAAAGTTGTGTGTGCAATATTTCACATTGTGAGGAATATTTTTGCTTTGGGGACAATAGGCAGGACATTTGGAGAGACCTCTCCTAGCATATGGGAAAATAGAAGGAATTGTGTCATTAGCCGCAAAGATAGTTAATAGGACAGACTTGAAGATTCAATGCAAGGGGGGCTGCCCCATTAATTGCTGGCTCCACGTGGGTGTGGAGGTCACACACAGGCTGAAGCCATTGTCCCAGGCTTGCTTCCGTGGCTTCCAGCTTCTGTGTCCCTCTGCAGTAATGCTAATTATGGGCTGAAAAAAATTAATCTTTTCTTTTTCTGAAGACATTAATCAAACCTACCAAAGAAGTACAAAGGAAAAACCCTTTCAGCTGGGGATTGCAATGAAAGATTTAAGAGAAAAAACTGTATAGGATTGGCTTACTATTAACCATGTGAAGGTTAAGAGGAAACATGACAATTAAGTGAGTAGAAGCTACCTGGGATGTTCTTTATGTGTTTTATACACACACACACACACACACACACACACACACACACACAACATATTAATTGAGTATCTGAGCACTCAGTTGTCACTGAGTAAAAATATGTGTCAGGTAAATACAGTGGCAGTTCCTGCATGTGGTATTACTGTTTTGAGACTGAATTCTATAGGGAGCAGGTGTGCCATAGAGCCCATCAGTTACTAGAGGACTAACTGATCTCATTAGGAGTCGATGCCTGAGAGGCTGAAACACTACCTGTGTGGGTGGTGGGGGGTGGGGTGGAACATCTGATCTTAGGGCCAGAGAATAAGTACAGTGGCCTTATTGAATGAAATTGAGGCATGGTGCTGGGGGAAAGGGTGGGTTTTTCTCCCCTGAAATATTGCAGCTCTGAATCAAGAGAAAACTTCAGTCTCTAAATCTAAAATATTCTAGGGGCCCCTGGGTGGCTCAATCAGTTAAGCATCTGACTCTTGGTTTCAGCTCAGGTCATGACCTCACAGTTCCTGAGTTTGAACCCCACATCAGGCTATGCACTGACGGCATGGAGCCTGTTTGGGATTTCTCTCTGCCCTTCTCTAGATTGTGCGCTCTCTCTCTCTCTCTCTCTCTCTCTCTCTCTCAAAAAGTAAATAAACATTTTTTTTTAAATCTTAGTAAAATACATCTAAAATATTCTCTGTGCTCTCTGGGGCTTTGTTTAGGTTGTTCCTTCTGCCCTACCCCACGCTAGCCTACATATCCTATGGTCTTTGCACAATCACCACTTCCTGTAGCCCGAGTTTCCCAGCTCCTCAAAGCTGAGTTTTGTGACACCACCATGTGCTTATCCAGCACCCTATAATCATGTCCTCATAGAAACTCTTTACTTATTTATCTCCCCTGCTAGATTGTATGTCCCTAGAAGAAACAGAAGAGCCACATCTTATTCATGGGGTACCCTCAGGGTCAACACAGCATGTATTTAAGGGGCTTAATATCTGTACTAACTTCACTGAAGTCTCTAGCTGAGTGGGAAAAACAGATCATCTGAACCCAGGAGTGGAATAAACCCTGAAATAGCCCACGTACCAAGGTAAACCAGGTCAAGTACTAGGGGTTGGAGGGGTTCTGGAGGGATGGTTATAGAGAAAAACATCTCAAGGACGAGATTTTTCCCCTTGCCAATTAATGTCTGTTGGAGCTTCCTTTTAAGAATCTGTGGCTCCTTAAAGAATGGATTCAAACATGAGTGACCATCAACTTATCATAGACTATTATATGCAGGTGGTATATACAAACTTAATTGTAGCCACAAATGAAAAACCAGTAATAGATATGCAAAGAATAAGGAGAAAGGAATCTGAGTATATCACTAAAGAAAACCAGCAAACCATGAAAGAGAGCAAGAGAAGAAAAGTTCAGAGAAAAACTATAGAAACAACCACAAAACAAGTAAAAAAAAATGGCAATAAATACATATCTATCAATATTTACTTTTAATGTAAGTGGACTAAATGCTCCAGCCAAAAGACACAGGGTGACAGAGTGGATAAAAAAACAAGACCCATCTATATGCTGCCTACAAGAGACTTATTTCAGACCTAAAGACACCAGCAGATTGAAAGTGAGGGGATGGAGAAACATTTATCACGCAAATGGATGTCAAAAGAAAGCTGGAGTAGCAATGCTTATATCAGACAAAATAGACTTTAAAACAAAGACTGTAACAAGAGACAAAGACATACACTATATAATAGTAAAGGGGACAGTCCAACAAGAAGACCTAACAATTGTAAATATTTATGCACCCAACATGAGTCCACCCAAATACATAAAACAGTTAATAACAAACATAAAGGAACTAATCAATAGTAACACAATAATAGTAGGGAATTGTAATACCCCACTTACATCAATGGACAGATTATCCAAACAAAATTAATAAGGAAAGAGTGGCTTTGTGCTTTTTAAAATTTTTTTTAATGTTTATTTATTTTTGAGACAGAGAGAGACAGAGCATGAGTGGGGGAGGGGCAGAGAGAGAGGGAGACACAGAATCCGAAGCATGCCCCAGGCTCCGAGCTGTCAGCACAGAGTCCGAAAGCGGGGCTCGAACACACAGACCGTGAGATCATGACCTGAGCCTAAGTCAGAAGTTCAACCAACTGAGCCACCCAGGCGCCCCAGGAAAGAGTGGCTTTGAATGGCACACTGGACCATAGGCTTAACAGATACAGTCAGAACATTCCATCTTAAAACAGCAGAATACGCATTCTTTTCGAGTGCACATGAAACATTCTCTACAATAGATCACAATTTAGGCCACAAAGCAAGTGTCAACAAATTCAAAAAGATCAAAGTCACATCATACATCTTTTCTGACCATAATGCTGTGAAACTACAAATCAACCACAAGAAAAAACACAGAAAGCACAAATTTGTGAAGGCTAAATAACATGCTACTAAACAATGAATGGGTCAACCAAGAAATCAAGGAAGAAATAAAAAATTACATAGAAACAAATGAAAATGAAAACACAATGGTCCAAAATCCTTGGGATGCAGCAAAAGGATGATTCTAAGAGGGAAGTTTATAGCAATATAGGCTTACTTCAAAAGCAAGAAAAATCTCAAATAAACAACCTAACCCTACACCTAAAGGAGCCAGAAAAAGAACAACAACAACAACAACAACAACAAACCCAAACCAGCAGAAGGAAGGAAGGAATTAATAAAGATTAGTGCAGAAATAGATTATATAGAAACTAAAAAAAAATAATAGAACAGATCAATGAAATCAGGAGGTGGTTCTTTGAAAAAAATCCTCTAGCCAGCCTCATCAAGAAACCCTCTAGCCAGACTCATCAAGAAAAAAAGAGAAGGAGTGCCTGGGTAGCTCAACCAGTTAGGTGTCTGACTTCAGCTCAGGTCATGATCTCATGATTTGTGGGTTCAAGCCCCACATCAGGCTTTCTCCCATCAGCACAGAGCCTGCTTTGCTTTGGATCCTCTGTTTCCCTCTCTCTCTCTCCCAGTCCTTCCCCTGCTCACACACATGCTCTCTCACTCCCTTTCAAAAATAAACAAACATTGAAAAAGATTTTTTTAAAAGAAAAAAGAGAAAGGACTAAAGTAAATAAAGTCACAAATGAGAGAGGAGAAATAACAAACACCACAGAAATACAAACAACTGTCAGAGAAAATTATGAAAAATTATATGCCAACAAATTAGACAAACTAGAAGAAATGGATAGATTCCCAGAAAAATACAACCTACCAAAACTGAAGCAAGAAGAAATAGAAAATTTGAACAGACTGATTACTAGCAAGGAAAGTGAAAAACTCCCACCAAACAAAAGTCCAGGACCAGATGGCTTCACAGGGCCATCCTACCAAACGTTTCACAGGACAATCCTACCAAACATTTAAAGGAGAGTTAATACCTATTCTTCTCAAACTTTAAAAAAAAAAAAAATAGAAGAGTAAGGAAAACTTCTGAACACATTCTTTGAGGCCAGTATTACCCTGATACCAAAACCAGATAAAGACGCCATGAGAAAAGAGAACTACAGGCCAGTATCTCTGATGAATATAGATGCAAAAACCCTCAACCAAATATTGGCAAACCAAATCCAACATTACATTAAAAAAACAATTCACCACAACCAAGTGAAATTTATTCCTGGGATGCAGGGATGGTACATTATTCACAAATCAATCCACATGATACATCACATCAATAAGAAAAAGGATAAAAACCATATGATCATTTCAGTAGATGCAGAAAAAGCATTTGACGAAGTACAATATCCATTCATGATAAAAACCCTCAACAAAGTAGGTTTAGAGGGAACATACCTCAACATATGAAAAACCCACAGCAAACATGATCTTCAATGGGGAAAATTTGAGAGCTTTTCCCTTAAGGTCAGGAACAAGATGCCCACTCACCACTTTTATTCATCATAACACTGGAAGTCCTAGCCACAGCAATCAGACAACAACAAAAAAATAAAAGGCATCCAAATTGGTAAGGAAGAAGTAAAACTCACTATTTTCAGATGACATGATACTCTGTGTATAAAACCCTAAAGACTCCACCAAAAAACTACTAACTGATGAAGTCAGTAAAATCACAGGATACAAAATCAATGTACAGAAATCATTTGTGTTTCTATATACTAATAATGAAGCAGCAGAAAGAGAAATTAAGAAAACAATCCTGCTTATAATTACACCAAAAATGATAAAATACCTAGGACTAAACTTAAGCATAAAAGTGAAAGGCTTATACTCTGAAAACTATAAAACATTGATGAAAGAAACTGAAGAAGACACAAAGAAATGAGAAGATATTCCATGCTCATGTATTAGAAGAACAAATATTGTTAAAATGTCTATACTACTCAAAAGCAATCTTCACATTTAATGCAATCTCTATCAAAATACCAATAGCATTTTTCACAGAACTGGAACAAACAATCCTAAAATTTTTATAAAACCACAAAAGATCCTGAATAGCCAAAGCAATCTTAAAAAAGAAAAACAAAACTCGAGGTATCACAATTCCAGACTTCAAGTTATATTACAATGCTGTAGTAATCAAAACAGTATATACTGGCACAAAAATAGACACATAGATCAACAGAACAGAATAGAGAGCCCAGAAATAAACCTGCGATTACATGGTCAATTAATCTTTGGCAAGGAGGAAAGAATATGCAATGGGAAAAAGACAGTCTCCTCAACAAATGGTGTCAGGAAAACTGGACAGCTACATGCAAACAAATGAAACTGGACCAGTCTCTTACACCATATAGAGAAATAAATTTGAAATAGATTAAAGACCTAAATGTGAGACCTGAAACCACAAAAATCCTAGAGGAGAGCACATGCAGAAATGTCTCTGACATCAGTCATAGCAATATGCTTCTAGATATGTCTCCTGAGGCAAGGGAAATAAAAGTAAAATTAAACTATTGGGACTAAATCAAACTAAAAACCTCCATAGCAAAGGAAACAACAAAACTAAAGGCAACATACAGAATGGGAGAAGATATTTACAAATGACATATCCAATAAAGGGTTAGTGTCCAAAATATATAAAGAACTGATACAACTCTATGAGAACTGGGTGATGTATGGAATTGTTGAATCACTAGATTATCTACCCAAAATTAATATAACACTGTATGTTAACTATACTTGAATTAAAATTTAAAAAAATAACTGATATAGTTCAACACCCACAAAACAAGCAATCCAATTAAAAAATGGGCAGAAGACATGAACAGACATTTTTCCAAAGAAGACAGTACAGATGGCCAACAGACACATGAAAAGATGCTCCACATCAGTCATCATCAGGGAAATGCAAATCAAAACCACAATGGGTTATCAGATTACACCTGTCAGAATGGCTAAAATCAACAACACAAAAAATAAATGTCGGTAAGGATGTGGAGATAAAGGAAATTTCATGCACTGTTGGTCGGAATGCCAACTGGTGCAGCCACTGTGGAACACAGTATGGAGTTTTTTCAAAAAGTTAAAAATAGAACTATCCTATAATCCAGTAATCATAGCACTGGATATTTACCCAAACAATAGAAAACCACTAATTCAAAGGGATACAGGCACCCCTAGTTTATAGCAGCATTATTTTCAATAGCCACATAAAGAAAGCAGCCCAAATGTCAATCAATAGATGAATAGATAGAGATGATGTGGTACGTGTACACACACACACACACACACACACACACACACACTGGAATATTACTCAGCCATAAAAAGAATGAAATTTTGCCGTTTTTTTCATTGACATGGATAGAGCTAGATAGTATAATGCTAAGTGAAATAAACCAATCAGAGAAAGACAAATACCATATGATTTCATCTGTATGTGGAATTTAAGAAACAACAAACAAGCAAAGGGGAAAAAATGAGAGAGAGAAAGAGAGAGCGAGGCAAACCAAGAAACAGACTCTTGAGAACAAATTGATGGTTACCAAAGGGGAAGTGGGGGGTGGGTGAGATAGGTAATGGGGATGAAGGGGTACATTCACCATAATGAGCACTGGATGTTGTATGAAGTGTAGAATCACTATATCGTACAGTTGAAACTAATATAATGCTGTATGTTAACTATACTGGAATTAAAATTAAAACTTAATAAAAAAAAATCTGTGGCTCCTTCTTACTCTACCTTAGAGCAAAAAAGCCTCATGGCTGTTACCTTTAAAAAGTAAAAGCCCTTTTCAACTGTGAAGTGTTGTTATTAAATAGGAGCTTAGATCCTGAATACAGATTAAAAGAACAGAGGCAAATAGACCTGAGTTCAAATCCTGACTTTGCTTAATAACTCAGTGCCTCAGTTTGTTTTGTTGAAGTATTGTTGACATGTAATGTTACATAAGCTTCAGTGTGGTTCAGTTTTATCTTGCAAAATAGTGATGATAGTAATAGTTTCATTGCAGAGTTCTTATAATGATTATATTAAGTAATGCAAGACATATTTGCCACTCCCTGCAGTGATATTTGTTGGTGATGGATGTGTGTGTACGAGGATGTGTTTCAGCAACATTTAAAGGTATGAAGTCCTAAATGCTTACTAAATTTGCTCCCGTTATGTCAAGCACTATAAACAAGCTATATTTCCCACCCTGGGGGAGGTCATAGTGTACGGACTTCAACTGACCCAGGACCAGCTGCAGCAGAGAGGCTGAGACATTTGCCTGAGGCTCCCAGGTGACAGAAGTGGGACACAAATACGGGTCTAGTCATTCCCAGACACTGCTCTTTCCAATGGCTTGCATTTCAGGTGAAGGGGAAAGGACATTCCTTCAGCTTCCATGCCCCCTCTGTAGAAGGTAAGTAAAAGAAAAAAATAGTACTACATCAGAGGTATCTTAGACCACTCAGGCTGCTCTGAGAAAATAGCATAGACTGGCTGGCTATCAGTAAGACATTTATCTCTCATGCTTCTGGAGACTGAAAAGTCCGAGGTCAAGGCACAAGCAGACTGAGCATCTAACAAAGACCCACTTTCTGGTTCATAGACCCATCTTTTCCCTGTGTCCTCATGTGGTAGAAGGAAAGAGGGATATCTCTGGGATCTCTTTTGTAAGGGCACTAATGCCATTCGTGATGGCTTTACCCTTATGACCCAAACACCTTTCAAAGACCTCATTTCCTAATACCAGCTTGGGAGTTAGGATTTCAACATATGAATATTGAGAGGACCAAATATTCAGTCCATAGCAGATGGTAGACAGGGTGTTTCCTACTAAGCATGTAATGAGGCTTATTACAAAAAAGGCAAAAAGTAAGTTCGAGTTTTATTTAACAGTGTTGCCTCATGGGTCACTCAGAGCTAAAAACCTGGACCAGTAAAGACCAAGGAGCTATATTTCAGCAGTAGAAGGAAATGCAGGCAGCCTTCCATTTTCACCCCTGCATTTCAATGATTCCTCTCTCAAAAAAAAAAAAAGAAATAAAAGAAAAAAAAGAATTGCCTGTTGCAAAAACTCTTCCATACGCTGACAGGGAAAAATTTATGTGTAAAAGGAACAAAATCATTTATTAACATTCTACCTCCCGCTTCAACCTGCCACCCACCCAAAGGACTAGATCCTGATAGCCAGAAAGTTCTCTGTTTAATGGGTAGAGTAGGGGTGTTCAGATATGGGTTAGGGGAAACAGATTATTCTGCATAGGAAAGAAAGAGCCACTCCCACGGCAAGCAGCTGCACAGTATACACAGCTTGCAGGAGCCAGGCTGGGCAAAACTGACCCTGTCCTTTGGGTATTGTGAATCAATGTTCTGATCACTGAATGCTACTTTTAATCCCAGAGGTGCAGACAGAATGGCGGGCAGTCATTGTTTTTGTGCCTCCCTCCAATGATGCGAGCCTCTGGCCTACAGCAGAAGTGACTTCCAGGGGATTTAAAGGACAGGCACCCTTCTCTCTCTCCTTTTATTTTTCTCTTTTTCCAATTTTTTGGAGCCAGACATCAAAGACTAAGATATTCAAAAGCAACTGTGTATATGGGGGAAATCAGAAAGTCACTGCACGTGCACAGGGAAAGATACAGGCTCAAAAAACACCTGAGAATATCCTAAGTTCACAGCTCAGGCTGGTCCTCAGCAGAGGCAGCCGACAACAATCAAACAAAAATTTAGCGAAAACAAAAACAGTAAACCCTAGGGAGGGGAGGAATCTGATTTTTAGAGTTAACACATTAGATTCCAAACAACAAAACAACAACAAAAAAGGAAGAACTATGAAGAGGGACCTTGAGGGGGCACCTGGGTGGCTCAGTGTAGGTTAAGTCTCTGACTCTTAATTTCAGCTCAGGGCATGATCTCTTGGGTTCGTGAGCTTGTGAGTTAGAGCCCCTCTTCACTGCCAGTTTAGAGCCTGCTTGGGATTCTCTGTCTCTCCCTCTCTCTCTCTGCCCCTCCCTCATGTGTGCTCTCTCTAAATAAACAAACAAACTTAAAAAAAAAAAAGGAGGGACCTTGAGGAAAGTTCCCAACCTAACCCCCTCCAATACATACACATTGGGCATCTACTTTGTATTTGGCATTGATGAGCTGAGTACACACATGGTCCTCACTGCAAGTCACAATGTGCCATGAGCCACAAACTAGGCGTCATTGTTGTGTTTCATTTTTTTTACCTGTGGAAACAGGCTGAGGAGGTGAAGTGATTTCCTGAAGGTGAAACTGTGGCCTATACAGGCCATGGTGGAAATTAGTTTAGACAAAGTTCATGCTTCTAGGGTAACAGAAGGCTGAGCACAGAGCTTAGCAGGAGTGGGAAAGGAGACCCGGACACTGGAGGAGGAACAGGGAGGGAATGGGAGAAGTTCCTGAGAACTCTGTGAAGTTAGGATCATCTGGCATCTGGGGAACTTCTAAAGGCAGCAACGTGAGCTGGGAAAGCAGAGGAAGAGAGGAGCCTTCTGGAGAAAGAACAGTGCAGGAAGGAAGGCCAGGCTTCATCAGGATTTTACCAAAGGCCAAATAGGGGTGAGAGCGAGCCTGACTACAATCACAGGCTGCTGCCTTCGGTCCTCACTGTGCTGTATGCCTGCTGCTCCCCCTTAGTCAGGTGGGTCACTGAATCTCCTCGAGTTTTGCCATTTTCTCACCTGCAAAACGGGCACTATTTGCTTCACAGCAATGATGAATGAATCTCATTGAAGGCGGCTTGAAAACTGCCCGGGTCTCAGAAACATGGCCTGTAGTGAAGCATTCCCAGTGGTTCCTCAACCACCATCTCCACTCTGACGCCTCTTCTGGGGACACGGTCTATATCTTGAGCTTTATTTGTTCCAAGTCCAATTATTTCCTAATTGTACCTAACCAGAAACTAATGTAACATGGTATTATAAGTTACACTTGAATTAAAAAAAAAAAAAAAAGAATTGTACTTGACCACATTTATTTCCTTTCCTAGATAAGAGAGATGCTGGGTAGAGAGGAGAGCTCTCACCCACACTGAAGATAATCCTTGTTCTAGTCCCAGGTGTGCGAAGTCATTGTCTCCTTTTGACTGAGTTTCCTTATCCTTAAATGAGAGGGTTGGGACCAAAGATCTCTAAGGTTCCAAAGGTGTGTGGTCACTTGCAAGACTCCTCCTGAGGCTATCCTACCAGCCCAGTGTTCTAGCACTTTCTATTGTCCAATTAGCAGCATTTATCCAACTTTTTGTCAGGTATGTGCTTCTATTCCAGGCATTCTGAGCCAATTCTGCAAATCAGACTTCTTGGAAGACTCAAATGTTTTAACATTCTTCAAACATATGACATCAAACGTGCCATTTTCCCTTCATCCACCAACTTTGTACTTTTATCCAAAAAAAAGAGAAAAAAGAAAAAAGAAAAAGAAAAAGAAAGAAAAGAGGTACTGAGTCCATCTGGCATGATTTGCTTTGAATAAAAGCCCATCTGCTTATTATTTCTAATTTCATTGTCCTCTAGAATGTTTACAGAAGTTTCTTTCAATATTTATTGCACTGTGTTTCTAATTACTGATCCGGACTATCCAGGCAGACTTGGTGGGGTGCCGTGCTAGGATGTAGGTGTCTGTCTCAGTTTCATCTCCACAGTGCTTTACTCTGGGGGCACCGTGTGGCCCTTGGCCGTCATCATGCCGCCTGGGTGTAATGCTGCAGAGGCGGATTCTGACAATCAGCCCCTTTATTGCGAGTCTCCCCGGGGACTTCCAAAGCCTCCTCTGATGAATTTTTGCCTGCTTCGACACCATTATTGTCACAGGAAGGATGGAGATAATTACCTGGTTTATTATCCTGAGGCTGGCTTCATCTGGGGGCCCCATGATCACTGGAAGCAGAAGGCTCATCTCTGTCT
Source organism: Panthera uncia (assembly GCF_023721935.1). Classification (NCBI taxonomy): domain Eukaryota; kingdom Metazoa; phylum Chordata; class Mammalia; order Carnivora; family Felidae; genus Panthera; species Panthera uncia. The sequence goes on from NC_064813.1 coordinate 19,060,277, forward strand.
TCACGAGTCCTGAATAGATGGGCAAAAGATTCGCATTTCCCAAATTATGGTGTCTCTGAAAGGCAAGGGATGATCTCCGCAATGAAAACACTTCCAACTCGATCCTTTTAAAAATCCCCCCCAAAAAACCCAAAATACTGTTTTAAGTTAAGCTCTTTTTCTCCCCAAATGAGTTCCCATTTCTGATTTCCCCAGTTCTGTTTCAATGCTTTATTCTTCTCATCTCACGGTAGTATCACCCCCACGACCAAGCAAATCCTGTTCCTCTCTTAGTAGCATCTTAATGCCGTCTCTGTCTCTTCCACTGTCTCTTCCAGTGTCCGCCCATATCACATTGTCCCCATTCCTGAAGGGCCTCCTTCCTGTCTCCTAGCGTCTCCCCAACCCCGCCCGCCGAGCACCTGAGTCCGGAATAACCGACATAAAATATGAATTAATTTCATCATCGTTGCTTCATCAGCAATACTGTGTGAGCGCCCTTTGCCTTCAGGATGTCGTGCCCACACCTGCTGACCAGCAGGGTCTCCGCTGTTGGGCCTCCCACCGCCAGCTGGGCTTCCCACTGAACCCTCCTTCCGGCCACACAGGGGAGCTTGGGCTCTGCAGTCTCACCTCCCACCCACACACTGACTTCCCGGGCATGTGGAAAAGCTGAGAAAGAAAGACGGTATTTGTGGTGATTCTTAGTAAAGACATCTAGGAGTTAAAAGCAAATTCGACCTTATTTTTATATGTGCATATCATGATCCTCCTTATTCTGACACTATCCCCCATATCCTGGGAAAATATTTCCACCATATTGTCCACTAAATAGGCCATGGTTCTCCCTCGGCCCTCAGGAATTCAGAGGAAGTTCTATCCAAAAAAAAAGGGAAAGGAAAGAAAAGAGAAGACATGATACAGGAAAGGCAGTGAGTATGGGTTAAAAAGATGGGATCTGGAATCAAGGAGAACTGGATTCAAACCCCAGCTCAGAGACCTACCAATGCTTGGCATTGGTTGAGCGCATCAGGTAACCTCCCTGACTGAGGCTGCCTCCTTATCTGCAAACAGGGTTAGTAATCACCTCGCAGGGCGTGAGAGCTAAAGCCAACGCACCTAGCCTCCCCCTCTGGGTTACATCACTCCACTGCCATCTCCAGCCTCGGTGGGTTCACTCCAAGGCTCCTCACATGGAGGGCTCACTCCACCAGCCCCTCACAGTCCTAACTAGGGCGAGAGGGCACAGCCAGAGTCCGGTACCCCGTCCGTGCTCTCGGCTCTTTCTTCACAGATCACAGCTCTGCATGTGCTCCTGCCGAGACTTCCCTGCATCTCCTCGAAAGGCAATGTCCCTTGTCACTCCTAGTGACCGGTTGTCAACCAGGGCTCCTAGAAAGTGAGCAGCACTGACTGTGGACTGTGATGGCAACCAACAGGCAGGAAGGAAGGGTCCAGGCAGGTTAATCTGAACCTGAGCTCCCAAGTCATGCCGTCTGGGGTCACCCCTGCCTTCGCTATTTCCCAGCTGGGTGATCGTGAGCATATCGTTTCAACATTGTGTTTCCGCATCGGTACAACGAAGACAATAGGGGTACGTGCTTCGTGGGGTTGTTGTGAAGATTAGATTCCTTCATACACACGAAGCACTTAGAATACGGCCGGGCAGGTAGTGGGTGCTCAGTGAGTGTTAGCTGTGAGAATTAATGAACAAAGGCCTCCATCATCACGGTTTCAGGAACCTTGCCATCAGGCTGATTGAGATGGTTCTCTGTTTGCCCAGGGGTTTCTTCAAAACTCCCTATTTGTCATCAAAACCACCATGTGCACACATGTGATACACACACTCACACAGCCCTCAGCAGTCCCCCAACACAAGAGACAACTAACTCCCTAGAGGCTTTGATAACAAGCACAGCTCACCAGCTCCTCCTGATGAAGCTATGTCGGTCTTCAGAAGCATCCTAGATCTGCTCTGCTCCGGGACCTGCCTCAAATTCCTCCAGGTGGGCAGGAAAGAGGTCAGAGGTCCAATGGAATCTTCTGGATTGATCCTTTGTTGAGAGATCATAAACATTGGTGACTTGGGGCCCAAAATGTCTAAATTGTCCGTACCACCTCGAATTGCCAGATGTTTCTCAACTTCACACTTGTCTTTGGCCTCTCCCACTCAGAAAGTTTACAAATTTGAATTCAACCTTTCAGAAAACATTCACCAACCATCAGTGTTACGGCAGGCGCTTGGCTGGAGACTGTGGATGTAGAGATGAATCAGAGACAGACTTTAGCTGCCAGGTCACAGTCAAGAGGGGAAGGCAGGCAGCTGGACAGATCACTCCCATGCAGTGTGTGAAGTGCTGCATCAGAGCAACGCACAGGGAGCTTTCAGAGAACAGAGAGGCATCCAAGCCAGGCACGGAGATCAGGAAAGGCTTCCAGGAGGCGGTGACCCCAGAGAGGGGTCTTAAAGGATGAGTAGTCATTAACAAAAGAATGGCGCTCTTAAAAAGAACACAGGCATAAAAAATCTAGAGGGTGATTTTGTAACTCTAGTCATTTTGCAGCACTGGAGGGCACAGGGTCTTCTCAGAGACTGAGAAGATGGGCAGGTGGCAGATCATGAAAGGGCTACAGTCATTTAGATGTTACTCTGGGATGAAAGGGGAAACATTGAACAGTTCTTGCAGGGGAGTAACATGGTAAAATTTGGCTTTGGATAAAAGCAAGAGAGTTTTCTGGAGGGGGAAAACAGGGGAGAATGTTTAGAAGCAGAAATCATTTAGTGATTATTTGTAATAATCCAAGTGAGAGCTGGTAAGAACCTGAACTAAGGACCTATTGGCAGGATCGAAAGAAGTGAAGCTATTTCAGAACTATTTAGGAGGTAAGGTCATCAGGATATGGCACTGGTTAGGAAGAGAAGGGAGGAAGCAGAGATGAAAGAGTCCCAGATTTCTGTCATCAATGAAAAGTGAAGCTTTGATTTATGAGTTAGAAATTCTAAGAGTATTTAGATTTATATGATACTTTCTCTGGGCAATATCACAGATATTCTCGATTTTCAGACAATGCTAAATAGAAGATTCATTCATCATACCAAATGGGTAACAAATACTTCCTTTCTAGACCCTGAAGCCTCAGATGGACAAATTTTTCAGGCAGCAATAGAGCTTGTATTCAACTGAAACATCTACTACTGAAGTCCAGTCTGCTGGAAATGACAACCTATACAAAGACCAGATGGAAGGGGATGGGGGGGATACATATGGAAGCAAAGGCTCTCATACAGGTACAAGACAAATGCCTGATGTCCTGATGGTGGGAACGTGATCAGAACACTAGAGAAAGTGAGAAAGCGACCCGCTGCAACTCGGGGGCGCTTCAGCCAACAAGCACTACAACCAGAGTGATGAAGGACTATGCCTTGAGATGGGCCCTATTTGAAACTCTTCATTAAAATTTTCAACCACAAAATAGTCTGACATCAGTTCATGTCCCATCTTAGTCTTTCTGGATTGTTCAAGTTTCTTTTGTCAGGCTCTCCTAACTAGAACCAGAAAGGTCCACATGAGAAAATGGAAGATGGGGGGTGGGAAATGAGCTTTGGAGGGAAGGCAAATGTCAGGATTCAGGATGTGGTCTGCATTTGTGAGCAACAGGGAGCCATTGAAGGCTTTAGAGCAGAGCCATGATGAGATGAAAGCAAATTTTTAAGAATAGTCTGGCACAACTGTACAAAATGAACTGACTTGAAATCCACTCAAATACTGAATTACTGTTGTCATTCTAATTAGACCTTTCACTTTCCCCATTAATTGCATCTTCAAACTCTGGTCTTTCTAACTCCCCTGAAAATATTATTTCCTAAGGGTTCCTAGCTCTTTGACTCAATGATTTTCAACCAGAGGAGGGGCACAGGATTCGGAAATCAGTTGGCATTTTTTAGCGAGGGTGTCGCTATGTTCACAAGAGGTAGGTAAACTGGGGTTTATTTCCACAAAGGTCAGTGATGCCAAATATCCTCAACAAGCTAAGAAGCCATGTACAAAGACGTGTCCTGCCCAAAATGCCTGCAATGCCCTGGGCAAGAAGCACGGGATCTGGTCTCTTTCACTGCCCCTATCTCTGTCTTCCACAAATTATCTTCTTCCGTCTATCACCAGGCATCCCGCCAGTTGCCTGATTAGCAGGTTAAATGGTCACTCAACTGTCATTGAACTCCTCCCTTTCAGGGGCAACTGGAGAAAAGCCAATATGCATTATTGACCTAGTTCCACAGCACTTAAGATTTCCACAGTGCTTTGCAATGGCTTTTATTAGCTAATTCTCATGTCAACACATCCATTGAGTTTTCTTATTAGGGGTTTGCAAGTGGAGAGATTCAAGTACAGAAGATTTGGAAACTTGTTCATGTCTCTTGCATTAAATTCACAGAACCAAATTGTGGGAAGTTATTTTCAAAGTCACAATAATTCTCTCATACCTCTAGGACATTCACTTAGTAGGGTGCCATTTGTGACAAAATTTTAATATAAAGGTTCCTTGCTTTTTAGAATTTAAATACTTTGGTGGCCTAGTGATGAAAAGTGAATCTCCCTCTCCACTGGTTTTCATTATATTGAAGATATATTCAAGTTTTTTTAATCTCTCTTAAAAGCTGAGTGTTTTATTGCCATCTCTGTGGACCTCTCTTTTGACATCTGTTACATTTCACTTTGTATCATTGGGCCTCTTCCGGGGACTGTTGTGGCTCCCGAACAGATAGGAAGTGTTTGTTTTTTTTTTAATATTTGTTTATTTATTTTGAGAAAGAGAAAGGGAGAATGTGAGTGGGGGAGGGGCAGAGAGAGAGGGAAAGAGGAAATCCCAAGCAGGCTCCTTGCTGTCAGCATGGAGCCAGACACGGAGCTTGATCTCACCACCCTTGAGATCATGACCTGAGCCGAAATCAAGAGTCAGACGCTTAACCGACTGAACTACCCAAGCACTCCCAGATAGGAAGTGTTTTGAGGGCAAACTGTCTTATTGTTTGTATTTCTCCCAACACTAGGATAGTGCCTGGACTCCAGTATATTTGCTCATGGATTGGGGCTCAAGTTGTTGGCCAGTTCCACAGTATACAAGGTTTTACCTACTGGAAATCTACTCTCTGAAAAACAGAAGCCTCACAACACACTAGTGTATTTTGCCCCTATGGTGTCCCTGTTGCAATTAGTTACCTTCCACCGATGCCCATCTCTAAACTATGGATCTTTCTCTCATGGCCAAGGAGTCCCTGACTCCACAACTGCCACTCCCATCATCTTTTTTCCACCCAGAAATTTACTGTGCCAAATATTGCTAATAACTTACCTAGTGGGGGTGTGGTAGATAGATGGTCACAGTGGGCAAAATGATCACAATTTTCCACTGGCCACTATGTCCTTGACCTTCAAACTATAACTTTGCATCTACTCCTATCACAGTGTAGGGTCTATTTTTCCATCCCCTTAAATCAAGAAGAAAATGAAAATCCCTTAAGTTGATAAAGGAAAAAGGAGATATACCAAAAAACCCACCGGAAGCCTCACACATAATCAATGCATTTTTTTCCCAATTTTTTGGAGTATTTTGACAAACAATATTACATTTGTTTCAGGAGTACAGCATAGTGATTCAACTTCTCTCTGCCTTGTGCTATGCTCACTGGAAGTGTAGCTACCGTCTGTCCCCACTATTACAATATCATAATCAATGTGTTTTAAATGCATTCCTTTTATTTCTTTTTAAATGGTTAATGTTTTATTTATTTTTGAGGGAGAGACAGATAATGAGCGGGGGAGGGGCAGACAGAGAGGGGGACACAGAATCTGAAACGGGCTCCAGGCTCTGACAGCTCAGAGTCTGACGCAGGGCTCGAACTCATGAACCACGAGATCGTGACCTGAGCCAAAGTCGGACGTTTAACCGACTGAGCCACCCAGGCGCCCCTAAATGCATTCCTGTTAATACCAGAATAAGACAAAGGTACTTACTATTATTGCCACTGCTTTACATAGTCCTCAGTGTCTTGGCCAATGCAATGAGACATGAAGATTGTAAGGGAACAGCAAAACTGTCAATGTTTTCAGATAACAAAGAATACACAGGATTTTATAGAGAAATTTTTAAAACCCATTAAAATCATACAGTCAATCATTAGTGGAGAAAAACCCAATGCTCTTGAATGAGATTATTCAACACTGTAAAGATGTAAATTATCCACCTAAATTAGTTCATAAATGTAATGGAATTATAAACAAAATTTCAGCAGGGTTTTTTAAACATTTCATCAAATTGATTCTATAATGAGTAGGGAACGGGTGTCTAGGTAGCTCTGTCAGTTAGGCATCTGATTCTAGATATTGGCTCAGGTCATGATCTGAAGGTTCATGAAATCGAGCCCCTTGTCGTGCTCTGTGCGACAGCAAGGACTCTGCTTGGGATTCTCTCCCCCTCTCTGTCCCTCCCCTGCTCATATGCTTGTGTGTACATGTGCATGCACACTCTGTCTCTCTCAACATAAATAAATATACATTTCAAAAAGAATTAAAATGAGTATGGAAGAACATATGAATAAATAAAAACAATTTGGGGGCACCTGAGTGGCCGAGTGGGTTAAGCACCCAACTCTTGATTTCAGTTCAGGTCATGATCTCACAGTTCACAGGTTCGAGCCCCACGTCAGGCTCTGTGTTGTTCGCTTGGGATTCTCTCTCTCTCTCTCTCTCTCTGCCCCTCCCCCACTTGCATGCACGTTCTCTCTCTCAAAAATAAATATAAATAAACTTAAAAAAAAATAATGAAGACAATTTTGAAAACCAAGGGGCAGAAGCCATCAATATCTAGAATAGTTTTCCAGGGCTGCTGTTAACAAGTTACCACAAACTGGCTTAAAACAACAGAAATCTATTCTTTCAGTTTGGGAGGCTAGAAGTCCAAAACCAAGGTATTGGCAGAGCTGAGCTCCCTCTGCCAGCTCAAGGGGAGAACACATTCCGGGCCTCTTCCACCTTCTGCTGGATGTCAGCATTACTTTGGCTTTCCTTGGCTTGTGGCTACATCACTCCCATCTCTGCCCCTGTCTTTGCATGACCTTCTCTTCTGTATGTCTGCATCTTTCCCTCTTCTGCCTCCGGGAAGGGACACTTGTCATTGAAATTGGGACCCATTCAGGTAATCCCAGCAAATTTCATCTCAGGATCCTCAATTTTATGGTGTCTGTAAAGACTCTTGTTCCAAGTAAAGTCACACTCACAGGTTCTGGAGATTTGGCTGTAGATCTTTCTGGAAGATAGATCTTTCTACCAGATATGGAGGTGTGCTGTAAAGCCACAGTATGATCCTATCATGCCCTGGAACAGTAATGGATTCATGGACCAATGGAACAAAATAGAGCCCAGAAAGAGTTCCAAGCTGAGAATTAAATATATGGGACAGTTGACATGATAAATCAGTGGGGAAGGATTAGTTCAGGAAAGGAGTTAAAAAAAAAAAAAACTATATGGATATACTCCTAATTTGGGCCCTACTTCACATCTTACACAAAGGTAAAATCCAGATGAATTAAAAGCCTAAAGATTAAAGATGAATAATGTATTAGGTGAGTATGTGTATAAAGAAGATATAGAATATCTTTGTGGCAAGATTTCTTAGACAAGACCTAAAAAGGACAAGCCATACGGTAAAAAATAGGCAATTTTGGTTCCGTTAAAATTAACAATCCCTTCTTCCTTATGGACTTCCTAATAATATATGTAGATATTCCTCTGTCTAGAAGGTGAGGCTTAATTCCTTCTCCCCTTCAGTGTGAGATGAACTTACTTACTTCCAAGAATAGAATATGGAAAGGAAAAACTTTTGACCTTACAATGGAGAAAACTAGCAGACATCACCGAGTGTTCAAGGTTAACATTTACCAGTGATAAGTCATGCTGATATTGCTACATGATGAGAAGCACACTTTACTTCTGGGGTGTTCTCCCAAGAAATGCATAAGCCCAGTCTGATCATAAGAAAATAGCAGTCAAACCCAAATTGAAAGACGTTCTACAAAATGTTTGACCGGTACTCTTCAAAACTAAGAAGGTCATGAAAAACGAGGAAAGACTGAGAAATTGTCACAGATCAAAAGAGACCAAGAAAAAAAGAGAGAGACTAAGAAGAGAAGGCAATTGACCACAATGTGGTATCCCGACTAGATCCTGGAACAGCAGAAGGACATCAATGGTGAAAAAACGTGTGCAATCTGAATAAATCTGTGGTTTGTTAATAGTATTATACCAATGTTAATTTCTTGGTTTTGACAGATGTGCCAAGTTATATAAGATGTTAACATTAGCAGAAGCTTGGTTAAGGGGCCATGGGAACTCTCTGTAGTGTCTTTACAAATTTTAGTAAACCTGAAATTATTCCAAAATAAAACATTTGCCATTTACAAAATAATTTCAAGGAAAGCTATCAGAGTAAACTCGTATCAACTAAAACTGACAGAAATTAATGTCTAAAATATACATGGAACTCTAGGGGTGCCTGGGTGCTCGGTCGGTTAAAGGTCTGACTCTTGATTTTGGCTCAGTTGTGAGCCAATCTCACGGTTGTGGCATTGAGCCCTGAGTCAGGCTCTGCACTAGGTGTGGAGCGTGCTTGAAGTTGTCTCTCTCTCTCTCTCTCTCTCTCTCTCTCTCTCTGCCCTTCCTGCTATTCATGAGCTCTCTCTCTAAAATTACAAAGAAAAATAAATTATTACACATGGAACCCCAGCAAATTAATGAAAAAGACAGGCAACCTCGTAGTAAAATAGACAAGGATATGACTAGACAATTCCTAGAAGGGGAAATCCAAATGACTTAATAATATCTGAAGGAATGTTCTACATCATTAATCACCAGAAACATGGTAAACTACATCAAAGAAATATATTTATATGAATGGGCATTTATTTATTTATTTATGTGGGGATGTAGGAAAGCCAGCTCATACCTGATGGGAGAGGAAAGTGGAACAGCCATTCTGAGGACCAAACTGGAAGCACCACATGGCATGGAGTGTGCACTTACCTGTAACCTGCGATCCCACTCCAGGGCTAGCCCCCCAGGAACACTCACCTAGGGCCGTATGTAGAAAAGAACGGTCCTTACAGTGTTGTTTGTGACAGCAAAGCAGTGAGCGAAGAACAGGCTTGTAAGCAAAGCATGGCAGACTCACACTGTGGAAGATGATGCGGCAGAACAATTATCCAGGTGCACCTTCACCGACGCGGATAAACTCTGAAAAATTATACAGAGTAGGAGCAGTAAAACCAAAAGGCATATACTAAAGTACCCTCATGTAAATCTAAAGATCAGACATTTCGGGGCGCCTGGGTGGCTCAGTTGGTTAACTGTCTGGCTTCGGGTCAGGTCATGATCTCGCAGCTCATGAGTTCAAGCCCCATGTCAGGCTCTGTGCTGACAGTTCGGAGCCTGGAGCCTGCCTCAGCATCTGTGTCTCCCTGTCTCTCTGCCCCTCCCCTGTTCACTCTCTGTCTCTGTTTCTCTCTCTCAAAAATAAATAAGCATTAAAAAAACTGTTAAAGATCATACATTTCAATGACATATTGTCAACACATTGGGATGCATGTTTACTATACATGAAGGAGACAATAGGTGTACAGATGGGCATGAAGGGGAGAAAGACTATAATAAACTAACCCAAGTGAGAGACCATGAACAGGTGCATGCCATGAGCTCCTCAGGATGATGGCTGCAATTCTTTGCATCTAAGGCCCAAACTAAAGAGAAAAGGGCAGAGGGCAATTCTGAACAAGGACCTGAGGAGATTACCTTTGAGCTAACAGCATGAGTTTTAGTGTGGATAGATGTGGGAACACTTATATTATCTGCTCGGCAGCACCCTTTTATTTTTACAGACTGATTACAAAATAAGTCATTTCTTAATGTCCAGATAAGGAGGGCATCGCAGAACTTGTTTTCATTAGAGTAAGATATACCCCACAACATAGCCTGACACTCAAGCGTAATTCTTTCCAAGACCTTTACAAATCTCCCCAATTCACTATATCACATAAGCTCCCCCATAACATGCATATACAATGGGGGAAAAACACTTTCTTTGAGCGGCTGGGGGCAGGGTGTTAGACTCATTCACCAACACTACAGTCCAGCATCCCGGCCAGCAAGTGCAATTCTAATTCATGCTTCAACAAAAATACAAATCATAATATATTTTGAACCTGGAGGGTCATTTGCAAATAATGAGAAATGCAAATTCTAAATCAATGAAAGTCCAGAGAGTGCTATACCATCATGACCACTCGGGTGCCCTGGAAGAGTTACTGCAGCTTTTTTTAAGTGTTTAATATAATTTCTGAAACAACAGAGGCCGTGAGCAAACCCTGCTCATTTTGATTGACCATTTGGCCTGTGGCTCAGACCACTGCAGCACTGACTCGAAGCAAATCACAGAAGATTGAAATTCTAAAAGAAGCTGTTGATTTCAAAGCTCTTAATGATTCAAATTTTCAATCAGCAGTTTTTTTTCCCAGTTCATTACCCACAGACTCTGTCGATCAACCAATGTGTGCAGCCCATCTCCTCCTTAATTCCTCTTGTAATACAATCCTGTCCATCACGTTACCCGGCTCCGAAAAACAAAGCCAAGATATACATGTTAATTTTACCTTCATTTGCTTTGGCAGGGTTCCAAAAGCATGGGAAAGAAGGAAAAACACCCCACCATCTCAGAAAGCTTCTAAAATGAAGCTGATCAAGCCACTGATTCCTTAACACAACTGGACTGGTGGGAAATTGAACGTGAGCTGGCAGTTCTAGGTGAGACTAATGAGAGATGCATGTGAAAAAAAGAGGGGAAGAGGAGAGAATCTTCAGTCAGAATCGTGTCCATCCCATGGTGACATCCTGTCTCGGGAGTCTGGAGATGAAAATAACTTGGCTTTGAAACACACACAGGCTATTCAGGAAAGCAGCCGACAATTCCAAGTATAAAGGGGGATACGGGAATGGGTTCCTACTGTGTAAAATTACATGTTATTGAATTGATTGAGTTGTCATTCAGAAAAGGTGATTTTGGAAATGAAGCTAGCGGGGAAATAAATAAAGTAGAAATTCAGATAAGATTCATTCAAGTCTTGCCGCTGGTATCTGTGAAATTAAAGGGTTGCAGCTTGTGAAATACTATGATAAAACAATGGGGCTGAAGGTCATTCCTTATTACCCTTTTCTGTAAATTATCCCATTTCCTCTTTGGCTCAGTGACTGTCACCCAGCAGAGCGGCTTGCTCACTGACTCACCTGGAGTTACAACCAGCCAGACGTTGGTAATATTAAGAAATCCCCATGTTGTCTTAAAGGTCTCCTAGAACCCATTTCCCATGTTCCATCCCCAACCATCACCTACCACGACCTCCAGCCTTCTCAGTGTCCCCCCAGGCTGTCAGGCCCCGTGGGTTGACAGTGAATGGGAGATGGAGGGACCCATGGCCCAGCCTTAGGGCATCTGGTGAGCTAGTCAACAGTAGCACACAGCACAGTTTCTAAAGGTGGGTGGCAAACTCCTATTTCAGTAGGATTACCTTGAGAGCCACGGGAAATCAACTCCAGACTGTGTCCATTTATGGTACTCCATAAAAATGCGTTCAGTGAATGAAGGAACTGGTAGTTCCTGAAAAAGCAGGAGTCAAAGGGAAAAGGCAACAATCAGCATCCAATTCTGACAGATTTGTCCAGAGAAATGAAATCCCAGCGGAGGGTGAGAGCAGAAGGAATGCAGCTTAGCTTCCTGGGGGAGAGAACTGGCAAGGAAGTGGCAGGTTTCCAGGACTTTATCCAAGGACCTGAGGGTTGGAGCGGGGCTCTGGTCCCAGTAGGGACTGTGAACATGGGATGAGGTGAGCTCAGCAAGCTTGGAGGAAGTGCATATGCACACTCATGGTCCTCTGGGCCATTGGGCAGGGCCAACAGGGGAACGGGCAAGGGGCACTGCACAGGAGGGGACCTCAGCGCCTGCCCAAGCTGAGTAGGGCCCAGGAAGACTGCTGACCCAATGCTCCCGTTCACATCTCCACCTTTCACAACTGGCTCTCAGGCTCGTATGCGTTTAAGTCGTGGACTTCCTTCTGTAAGGTATTTAACGCAAGAGGCTTGCTCTCGTGGAAACATCACGAAGGAGGCAGTTCTGCCATGCCCTTCATGTGCCCTCAGACAAAGCCACTTAACTTCTCCAAGTCACAGGACCCTCCTCATAATTGAGGGCAATGATCCAACTTATTGGAGTGTTTGGGGATAAAGAAGAGGCCACGTTTGCAAGCTCTCCGCAAAGAATGCAGCTATTTGTGTATTTCATGTTGATTTCGGTGTTGAATTGGTCAAATTGAATTTTCTGTAATTATAAGAATAAAGCTTTCCTTTCAAGAAATGTGAAGCATCAAGCAAGCAAAATGAGTTTTGGAGGGAGCCAGAGAGGCCTTCTCTGAGCCCCTAAAATCACACTGCAATTGACGTCTACCCAATCCGGCACAACTTACTCAGGCTCTGCTTGAAGCCTGTGATCGGCAGATTCGTAAGAAGTACAGTTAAGTATCTGCTGGAGGGCATGTAAATAAAACCTTCACTGAGGTAAACAGTTGTTCAGTTTTACAACCTATTCACGTGTAACTTTTATGCTCCATTATGATATACGACTTCTATGCATTTGGAAGTCTTGAAACATCGTTCTGTGTGGTGTCCTCTAAGTGACTGGCTGATAAACGGATATTTTCTCACTAGTTTTCAAGGCTCACGAAAGCCCTGAAACTGGAATACCGCCCCTAACTACCCATTAGTGATCACGGTAATTCCTCCTAACAGGATGTGAGCCAGTTACCCTGACAGCCTTAGTAGCTCAGGGCAGAAGGTTGGGTGGGCAGAGGAGGGACCCATGATTCCATCATGTCTAAACCAAAGGCCGTGTCTGCCACTGGTGTGTCACATGGTGACAAAATATGGCATGGCTGCACTCTTAGCACATGGCCCGCGTCGCAAATACGAAGAGGTTCCAGGAAAGAACTTGGGTGCTATAAACAGCACCTGTTACCGAATCAAGTGACTGAGCCCTCAGTACTCACCTTCTGCTGGTTTCACACCAAAATGACTGTGCTCAGCTGCTCGACACAATTCTAAGGCACAGACAAGAAAGTCAAGTATGTTTGTTCCCCTTCCTGCTGTCACCTGTGAATGCTTCTGTGATGTAAGGCGAGCCCCTTCTCCATTCTGGGGGAAGAAGCAGTCCACGGCTCGATAACAAGTTGGATCCAAATTTGACCTGCGAGATTGTCGGTTGGAATCTGCAAAGTGTTTTTAATAGAAGTAACGTTATAAATAAGAGTTTGAAATTGTTACCATGTTTATCATAATAACAATAGTCCCCCAAATGTTGAGGGCTTTTTACTTGCAAGAAACTGCGCTAAACATTTTCCATGTAATATCCATGAGAGACAGCAAGCCCACAACATGAAGTTTACCCTTTCCATTCACAGATGAGAATACTAAGGCTCAGAGAGGCTAAGGAACTTGCCCAACATTACGTGCTCTTGAGCACTCCTCCATAGTCAGTGGAGACCCTTGTGTTCTTCAGCCTTCCATATTTCCCAAATTTAAAAATGAACAGTTTAAATTGTACAATCAGGAAGATGGTTTGTCAGCTTTCCAGGGTAGCCCTCAAAAATCAGTGTTTATTATATATAGGTGATTTGTGAGGACAGGAGTCTGTGCAGAGGACCAAGTGACAGATGAGAAAAAATGTGGAAACCTGGGCTACAGGAAGAAGTCAGAGACAAAGGAAAAGAGAGAAAGTGAATGGAAATGGAAGAGAAGAGCACTTCGTGGAAGAGAACGTGGACACATGAAGATAAAGGGAAGGGCATTCCAGGCGGGGGTGGGGGGGTGGGGGGGTGGGGGGGCTGGTTGACCGAAAATGGGGAGAAGAAAGCTAGAGAGTAGAGATCATGAAAAGGATCTGCGGAAGGAGGTTGGAGGTGGATGGTGAAAGCTTTGCATGTCAAATCCAGAATGGGGGGGGGGGGGGGCACCGGGGTGGCTCAGTCAGTTAAGCGTCCGACTTCGGCTCAGGTCATGATCTCACGGTCCATGAGTTCGAGCCCCGCGTCGGGTTCTGTGCTGACAGCTCAGAGCCCGGAGCCTGTTTCAGATTCTGTGTCTCCCTCTCTCTCTGTCCCTCCCCCACTAGCACTCTGTCTCTCTGTCTCTCAAAAATAAATAAACACTTTTTACAAATCCAGAATGTTGGAGTCTATTCCATCTCCTGTTGGTGCCACTTTCCACCTCATGTGAACTCCGTTAACACAAAAATATAATGAATGTTAGAACTGCTGTCAACAGAAAGACCAAAGAAGAAATCGTTGGCATCTACACAGACCAGATTTTTTTAAATGGTGAAATTACTCAAAAGTTATATTAAGAATCATCTTTTCCTTTGAAGTAATGAAAAAGACGATTTTCACATTCTCCAAATACTGACGGTAATCCAGTACATTAAATTGTTACAAACACTCAGTGTGCGTGGTCACGGGCCAGGTCTTCCGGTGTGATTATTTCTTATTCTGCACGCCACCCTCAACATCCTGACACTGTGCACTCAGCAGGTACTCAATAAACACTAGGGACTGGAGTTTCTGGGCAAATCTCCAACCTTAGCAGGTAACTGGAATATTAAGCAGGGAAACTGAGGCAGGAGCCCAATTATGAACTCAGTGGCATTTGGAAAGGCTTCCACTTGGAGCTTTCTCAGGTATTCAGAGCTCAGCCCACCACAACAAAGAATCGAATGCCACAGGGGCTCCTGGGTGGCTCAATCGGTTGAGTGTCCAACCTCAGCTCAGGTCATGAGCTCACAGTTTGTGGGTTCGAGCCCCGCGTCGGGCTCTGTGCTGACGGCTCGGAGCCTGGAGCCCCGCTTTGGATTCTGTGTCTCCCTCTCTCTCTGCCTCTCCCCCTGCTCACACTCTTTCTCTGTCTCTCTCAAAAATAAACATTAAAAAAAAGTTTAAAAGAATTGAATGCCAGGCACTCCTTCTGGTGCCGCAGAAACACACACTTGCTGAGTGTCCTGTATGCCAGGCTCTCGAAAAACTTAGTCTCCTAGCACTTCCTTCATGGTCAAAATTAACCCAGGAGGAGTGGAGGAGGAGCTTATAGGTCAAGGGCATCCATGAGGCCTGTGCTAAGAGGCTGATGGGGAAGGAAGGGAGAGGCAGCAGGGACTAGGGCAGGGACACTACTAGACTGGACACACGTGGCACACGTGGTCTTCACCGGTCCTCCACAACACCTAGTCCTGAGAAACAAGACAGGATGTTTATTTCAGCTCTGATTTGTTTTGACCTTGTGCCAAGGGAACATGTGATCACTTGCTAACCCAAAAAGGCCAAGCCCAAACTACTGCCGGACTTCATCCAATCCCGGCTGCAGGAGCCATGGACAACTTCCATTTTTTGTTTTTTGTTTTTTGTTTTCTTTCAAAAACTCCACATTCCTTCCACTTTGGACCTCTGTGCAGTCTCCTCCTTCTGAGGGACGCATTCTTCCCACCTTGTTCCCCTGTCTGCCTTCACCTGGCTTACTCAGTTCAGCATTCGCCTGCTGGCTTAAATAGGACTTCCCAAGAGAAGCCTTTTTCTCCCAGATCAGGTCGAATATCTTGCTCTATACAACCCATAAGACCTGTTTCTCTCCTTTTTTGTAACTCTTTGCACTCTTGTAATTATTTGTCGTCTCCCACCCCACTCGACCTTGAGCTTTATAAAGCAGGGCTTGTGTCTGTCTTGTTTCCCACTATATCCTTTGTATCAAGCCCAGGACCAGGAATAGAACAGGTGCTCAGTAAAATACCTGAATGAGTTTGTGAGTCTGAGTCCCATCTCTGTGGAAGGTCAAGTTTCTGGGAATTTGCGTCAGTCTATTGTGAGTTCCTAGAGGCTGGGACAGAGCCTGATCCACTGTGTAACTACAGTGCCTGGCCTTGCTTATAAAACATTAGAGAAACTCAACTTAAATGTGGGGAGCTGGGGGCCACGTGGATGGTTCAGTTGGTTGGGCATCTGGCTCTTGGTTTTGGCACAAGTCATGATTTCGAGGTTCAGCTCCATGCTGCCAGGGTGGAGCCTACTTGGGATTTCCTCTCTCTCTCTCTCTCTCTCTCTCTGTGCCTCTCCCCTTGCTCTCTCTTTCAGAATAAATGGATAAACATTTTTTTAAAAAGTGGGGGACAGGGGAAGGGAAGACATAGGATGAGATTTCCACACACCAATGCTCCCCTCTGCCCAACCCCAGAAGACCAACTCGAATTTCACCACTATAGGAAATCTTCCCCTTCCTGCCCCCACCCAGGAGGCCCAAATCAGCATCCTCTTCCCAACTCCTACAGGCTTTCATGGCTGTGCCATATTCGTTTGGCACTTGTCACTCTATCTTTTTATGTCTCTCTCACGAGCTCCTTAAAAGCAGAAGCTGTGTTTTCTCCTCTTTCCTTGGCTCCTAATTCCCTGCACAAAGTCTGTGCTCGATATATGTTCATTGAGAGTTAATGAGAAATTGAATTTGCTTCCAAAGAGATTTTTATAAACTCCTTCCCGGGCAGATTGGAAAAATAAGGTAGATTTTTAGGTGTGTGGGAAAGCTGAGTGAAGGGCTTTCCGGAAACAGAAAGGTGAACTATGTGAGCCCCTCTCCAAGCCTTCAATTCTACGAAAATAAGTGTCCTATCGATACTACAAAAATGAGAAAATGCTCTTTTGTCTTCCTTCATTTTAGACAAAGCCTGGCCTGTTAGGTATGCTTAGGTTTCCAAGCGCTCTGGAACAACAGGCAGCATTCTTCACTCTGACTTCAAGTAAACACAGCAGACTCTTGCCCTACTGAAGACAGATGAGCAGCCTACTTGGGAAAGCGGAGGACGGGTTCCCAGTAGCCCAGGAAGGATCAGCAGCACCCCAGAGGTGATCCTGTTGCTTCACAGGTGGGGTTTGGCTTCCATAAGGGTCCTTCCCTGAGGTCCTGTCCCCATACCTACCAACTCGCTGCCCTGGCCCAGGGATGACGCAGGAAATCTTGCTTGGCCTTTGCACCACGGTTCCCCACCTTACAGGGCTCGGCAAAGCTTCTCTCTGCCTTCCCTCATGGGCAGAAACAGGAAAGGCCCCCTCTGGGGGACCCCTGGGTGTATTGCTAATCCATTCACCGGCTTCCATGTCACATTTAATTACTCACTCAATACAGAATTATGTGTCCTGCTACTCCAGGCTAATGAGATGCTGCAAAGCCCTCAAATTGGGGATTACAGAGTGCAACGTGTTGTGCCAAGGTCGGCGGAGATTGTTCTAAAGCTCTGATTACTACACGATCGCCTTCTCTTTAACCTGAAAACCTTTAGTTCTCATTTTTCAAATGGATAAAATTATAGAGTACTTTGGAGGAACCAAAGGGTGTTGCCTGGTTGTTTGTTTTAACTACACGAAAGCCTTAGTGATCAATACCTAAATCCTCCAAGCTGCATCGAGACGAACTCGCCCTCATGCTCATCTCCCAATGGGGTATGCTGACCTTTGCCTCGGGAGAGTGAGAAACTACAACCTCTTGATGGCATTCTGCAGGGAAGTAATGCCAGGAGTCGGATAGATGTTGTTGGAAACATATTGAACAATGCCTGCATGCCTACCGAGCTTAATAATCAGAGACCCCGCGCAACCCTTTTATTTCAATTCCTCACTGTGTGATTCTGTCACAGGGGGCAGAACCTTGCATCTTACCCAGAGGACCTTGCGTCTCGGCATATTTGCCCTGCCCACGAAACCAGAGTCGTGGAGAGGCGCCGGGGTTTTACTGTGCACCCCCTACCCCTGTGCCTTAGCCACCAGGTACGTGTGACGGTTGAGCAGTTGAAACATGACTGCCCCGCACTGAGATGTATTATAAGCATAAAATATACGCCAGATTTTACAACTTAGGACTTTAAAATGGCAAGCTCTCAGATTCATGATTTTTTAAATATTTGATGATATATTGAAATGAAACATTTTGGATATATTGGGTTAAATCAGGGTTTCTCAACCTTGGCACTATTGACAGTTGGGGCCACAACAAAGGCTGTCCTGTGCCTCACAGGAGATGTAGCTACATCCTGGGCTTCTCCCCACTAGAGGCCATCAGTACCCTCCCAGTTGTGACAACCAAAAGTTGCCTAATGACATTGTCAAGCGCCATTACTAGATATTAGGAAGTGCCCCCTGGGGGGGAAAATCTTCCCTGGATGAGAACTACCGGGATAAGTAAAATATATTATTAAAATTAATATCTATTTTCCGTTTGACTTTTTTTAACGTCATTTCTAGGAAACTTGGAATAACACACGTGGCTTGCATTTGTGGCTTGTATTGTATTTATGCTGCATAGTGCTGCCTCTAGACGGAGCACCTGGAGAACAAGGCTCTCATCTTTCCATTGCAGCAACACCAATGTTGCTGAGAACAGAGACCCCCCCCAGGGCCCAGCAGGCGGCAGAGGGGCAGGGGCAGACCCACAGTGGGTAATGCTTCCAGGTACGGTTGGCAGGAATTGGCCCACAGAAGACACCCGGGAGAGTAAGAGGAAGGGAGTGGGACAAACAACCAGAAAGGTCAGGTCAAGCCTACAGGTGACTGAAGGACACATTTGCAACATGTCCTAGAGTTTGAGGAAAACAGAATTCTTAGTAACTATTGTGATATCACTGGCTGCCTCAGATAACATATATACCACTGGATAAAGGCCACTTCAGGACCCCATGCTCTCTTTTAACTGAGAAAATCTTTACTGGTGTCAAAACAGCAGAAAATAATGTATCATTTGGGGACATAACATCTCATTGAGCACACAAGCTCTCAAGTCCCCTTGCCATGTTTTCATTTTCTGTTTTCCATTTCTGACCCACCTAGCCTGCCTTTCTTCAGCTGTCGTTTTCAACTCTGGGTTCCCCTTCCCACCCATCATGGCCTACTCAGACCATGAAGTCCTCAAAAGTGTGTTGTTCTTAAGGCACCCAGCACACCTCTCCACCTACCATGTGCCCCCAAGCTATTCTAATATGGTCGGTCACATCTCACAGCCTGTGAGCCCTTCACTCTCACTACCTCCTCCCCTCCCTAAAATCGTTCCCTTCCTGACTCTTCTCCTGTTAGAACTTGACATAGGTACATGGCTCATAGATGACTACAATTGCTAGTGCCAGGCACCTCCCATCACCTTTAACAAGGTTCAGCACTCCTGTCACATAACCTACCCAGATGTCCCCATGAAGGGAAAGAAAGTATAACATTATCACTTTTTCCATTAAGTTCCCTTTGACTGAAAGGAACAGATAACTCCAACTCAAAGTGTCTCAACAAATAAGAAATGTATAGCTCCAGTTATTTGGGCAACATAATGACATTATTAAGGACCCAGAAGCTTTCTACCTTTTTTGCTTCGTCATTCTCAGAGTGCCCACTTTGTCCTTAGGGTTGCTTCCTTCATAATCCCAAATATCTAGTAGTCCCAGGTGTTCCATCCAGAGACAAGGTCCAGAGGTAAAAAGGAAGCCATCTCTTCCCCATATTGTGTTTGAAGAGTGGAGAAACCTCTCCTGTAAGCCCCCAGTGGACTTATCACACCTCATTGGTTAGCACTATACCATGTATCTGTATCCAACCAATGATTAGCAAGGAGAATGGGATCACCATGACTGATGTAGACAGTAGCGCTCAAGGTATGGTTCTCAGACCAGCCGTATCAGCATCATGTGATGCAAATTCTCTCTCATCCCGGGGCGCCTGGGTGGCGCAGTCGGTTAAGCGTCCGACTTCAGCCAGGTCACGATCTCGCGGTCCGTGAGTTCGAGCCCCGCGTCAGGCTCTGGGCTGATGGCTCGGAGCCTGGAGCCTGTTTCCGATTCTGTGCCTCCCTCTCTCTCTGCCCCTCCCCAGTTCATGCTCTGTCTCTCTCTGTCCCAAAAATAAATAAAAAAAAAAAGTAAAAAAAAAAAAAACGTTGAAAAATTCTCTCTCATCCCATCCAGGCATACTAAAGCAGAAACCCTGAGGGTAGACCCCAGCAACTGGTGTTTCAGCAATCCCTCCAGATGATTCTGGTTCACATTAAAGTTTAGGAACCACTGGCTAAGACCAAGCAAGGTTTGCTTCTTAAAGCTCACCTCCCTAGAAACTTGTGGTTATGATGAAGGAGGGTGTATGTGTAAACAAAATCAGGGTTCTTTGGCCAAGGAGAAAGGGGCAAAGAATTGATAGCCATCTGCTATAATCACCAAGGCAATTTTTCCCCTTTGACTGGAAAAGTACCCTTCCTATACTATAAGCTTTAAGTGCACATACCCAGTAACCATTTTATGGGTGGTTCAAAGAACGTTCTTGGAGATCCTGAGAAGAAATTTGACTAACTCTATTTCTATACAATATCCAGCAAACCAACAACCCTTTAGCAATGCAGATGTTTCATATTATCCTCAGGACAATTCTCTAAATTATTTTCATTTTCATGTTATAGATGGGAAGACTGAAGGTCAAAAAGAACAGAATCACACAGCTGGCAACTTTCAGAACCAGGATTCACTCTGTAGATCTTCTGGCTCGAACTCATTCACTCCTTTCACCGTGACACAAGTGAGACTTGGTACTTACTCCCAAGTAAACATTGCTAGGCAGAAACGGCTGTAACCCAAAGCAACCTGTGTCAGAACTCTGAAGGGGAGTGGTCTCCTGCAATTAAGTCTTTTAGAGAGAAAGCATGACTGTCTCCATGACTTTCATTGGTATGGTCTGCTCTGATGCGAGACATTGGAACTCCAACTACAGGAAAATCTGACAGAAGAAATGGCAGATATTTTCCCACCACTGTTAATTGTACTGCAGAGAGATTTTGCATGCTTCTGCCCAAGAAAATGAGCATTTTCATTAATACCATAGATTTGATGAGTGACCTAAAGTTCAGCAAAACAGATGCTGCCTTGATCACATTGAAATTACCTAAGAAGACATTTTTCTCTAGAAAATCCAAAAGATGTTTTAAATTTTATTTCTTTGAGCTACAGATATGGATGATCTTTAAATCCTGAATCTTAAAAAAGCACACACAATACACATTAAAATAAATTTCAACAGTGGCTTTTCAGCTAGGGGACCCAAGCTGTAGTGTTCTTGACTAGCCATCAAACCAGGAGCCCAACCCCCAAAGATCACATGGGGTTCCTGGGGGCAACAGAACCCAAGAAACAGGGCGGTCATGTTTCTCAACCCCAGGGACTCCAATCTCCTCGCACTGTAACCATTCTACAACCCTTCTGGGAATTCCCTTCAGATCCGGGGAGCACTTTTTACTAGAACAGCACTGCCTGAGATGGAAATCCTATGAACTCTTTTACAGCCTGGATCAACCCTATGCGATCCTCAACAGGCATCCAGAGACCCAGAGAGCACAAAATGCCATGTATTGGGGCAGTTCCAGAAGAAAAGGAATTTCACTGAGAAGACATATAACAAATTTCAATGGAAACCCTGAATAAATGTCAAGAGTGACACTGTCCTGATGTCCCTTGTCCTAGGGTTCTCAAAGGAAAACGGTCACCTCCAGAGTCTCTAATCCTGGCCCTGCTACTGATTTCCCTCTTCTTTCTGTGGCCTCAGTTGACCCAACATGATGGTCTCTGAGCTTTGCTGTTCTCTGAATCTGTGCTGGACCAGCTCTCCAGCTCTGGATTCCAGCATCACTCCAACCTGAAGCGGCTTAGATCAAATGCACCTGCTCTCCAAGATGCTGTCAACAAGGAGAACTTTCTTTTTGATAAAGAGAAATCCCTGCTCCAGCTCCACTGGGTCCTGGCACATCTGCCAGGTCCTGTCCCTGACAGAAGTCCAACATCTTCATGCCGGACCCCAGGTGGAGGAGAGCACATTCGGCACCTCAGCCCCACAGGAGCACAGGAGTTCAAAGCCCCAGAAAGAGCTCTGCGTAAGCTGGGTTCATGAATGCTTTATCATTGTTCTGCTGAGCAGTTACCCCCATACCAGGCAAGTCAGAACAAGCCTTCTAAGCCGTGGTGATGGATGTTCGCAGGAAACCCATGGGAGTTATTAATATTCATGTTCCCGTCACACTTTTGCAAGTAACGGAAGCTTGTTTTCTGTAACACATCATTAGGTGAGGAAGACAAGTGACCTCCTATAGTTTTGAAGCACAAAGGGTGGTCACCCAAGACCCAGAAGGGATTGAGGAGAACGCAGGCAAGGTGAGAAGGTTGAAGGTGTTCAACTTTCTCATTTTGGAAACTCCCAAAAGACCCTTTGGGCAAATGCAGACCTTGGTGGGCCCCTGCAGAGCGAGCCCTTGTGGAATGTGGGGCCGTTCATGGTCTCTCCCCTCGCACAGAGGATACCAGGACTCGGTACGGGGTGTCTAAGGTCACAAGCTTTGAGAGCACAGAGTGGGGAATTGGAATATCTGGGCTCAGCCATCATCCTGCCTGCTCTAACGCCCCGGAGGGGCCCCAGACTCAGATCAAAATAGCAGGGAGTCACGATGGTCAGAGTAGAGCATTTAATGAGCTCAGGGGAGACCAGGTTCCACCCCCCCACCCCCCACCCAGCCCCTCAGCAGGAACGGGAGTGCAGGGGAGCAGGAGGGGAGAAGCATCCAGCAACTAAAGGAGCCGGTCAGTGGAGATGGGCAGCCGAGCGGGGTTACACCCAAGGTCTCTCAGAGCTGCCCGCTGCCCCTCCCCACGCCGGGAATGCCTTAAAATGTAAGCTGTTTCCACACACCCATTCACACCTCACAACACTTCCCACACTGCTCTGTAATTGGGGGTGTGGCCTCTTTGTGCCTCTGTTCCCTCATCTGCCAAAGGGACAAAAGAGCAATGCCTCGTTTTGTTGTGAGCAGGAGAGGTAATGCTGTGTATGTGAATGTGCCTCAATGGCACCTGGCACACAGCTGTGTGCTCCCTTAAATGTGAGCCATCACCATTATTACTATATTCCTACGATTTACGCGTCTTTTTCCCTCAGCAGACTGGGTTCTCTGGAGGCAGGAGCCAGGTCTCGTTGTATCTGTGGCCCCAAAACCCAGCACGGTGCCAGGCACAATAAAGACCCGAATCAATGAATGAGTGGTACATGCCCTAACCCTGCCATGGTAGGAAAGGCCTCACTCCACCCTCAGGCAGCCCAGAGGCCTCGCTTCCTAATAGCATCAGGTTAATTCATTCAACAGATAATTATTGATCACAGGCTCCGAGCCAGGCGCTATCCTGGGTCCTGAAAAGACAGCAGGGGACAGACATCAGAAGACTCCTGGACCTCATGAAGCTTGCCTCTTATGGGAAGACAAATGAAACCACAAAATGAATTTGTAAAACGCAGCACGTTAGATGTGGATCTACACTATGGAGAAAAACTGAATGGCAAGAATGTTGGGGAGCAGGGATATTCGGTGTAACCATAGTGCCCAGGGGAGACCTGAGAGGGGTATCCTTGCAGTCAGCCAGGGAAGGAAGGATGTGCCAGCCATGAGGATGCTGGGGAACAGCCTTCCAGGTAGAGGGAACCGAAAGTGCAAAGATCAGCTCATTGTCACCGTGTTCTGACAGGTGATGCCTCAGCTATCACAGTCCTAATGAAAGTGGAGAGGGTTTCGTTCAGCGCCTGAGTGATCAAAGTCAGATTATGGTACGGAGTTTTCCCGCTAAGTCAAGGCACAAATACAAAGAGCCCTTTATTATCTAATGCGTCTTTGTAGAGTGAAATAGGGTTTCTCACTCTGATGAGGAAGGGACACTCCTGAAAATTCCAGATGTTTCCACCTACAGGTCATAAATCTCTTTTTCCTTCCAGATATACCATATATACATATTTAACTGATATATATTTTTACATATAGCCTAGTGCCAAACCTGGCACATTATAATTGCTTTAAACGCTGATTCTTGTTATTCCAATCTCATTCCCTCAACTTCCTCAACTCCCACTCTTCCAAAATGCCACAAAGAAGGAAAAACACTGGAGGAGGCTGTTGCCCCGTTGCTACTTGGGAGCATGGGTGGGGAGGGGGAGGAAAGGGATCCTTGGCCATTAATGTACGTTTTCTGCACCTGGCTTTGAGCAGCTTGAGCATACCAATCTCCAAGTTTGTGATGATGCCCAGCAAAGGGTTGCCACTAGTAGGAATTCAGTAAATGCCTGATAAAAGAATAAACGGAAATGACAGTGCAGGAACTGACATGCAATGGGGCACAGTGCTGTCGCGGGCTTGTTTCGAGGAGCCCCACCAGGCTCCTGCGCCAGCACGAGCCCGTGGCTCCCACAGAGCGAGCCTTGACGGAGACCCAACATCTCAGGGGCTTAACTCTCTCTCGGTCTCGTGTGCACCCTCCCTCAAGTGTCACCTGGCATTTCGGGTGGTGAGTGAGTGGCAGCCCACAGAGGGGGGTTTGGGTGATTTTACTGCTGTTTAGCTTTGTTGGCATTTAGATAAATCATCCCTTTCTGTAATTTTAAACTTTAGCTCGGTGTTCTCAGAGAAGATGTAAATTATTAAACAAAGGAAAGCAACTCTGGCTTCAGATCAGATGGCAATTAGCATCACCTAGCACTGAGAAAAGTCCCTTCCTGGGGTCCACGTGTCAGCATAAGGAGCTCACGGTTTGGCAACCATGCTCAAGTTCTGGCTGATATTAATTTCAGATGTGCCTGCAACCCCCCAAAAAAACTCATTGACATTCACGCTGAGTAAAAGAGGGGGGGGAAAAAGAAGAAGAAGAAGAAGAAAGGAAATCTTGGTATAAGAGCAGAGAGAACTCGCGTGAACTGCTCATCTTCTGTGTACCATGTATGGTACAGATGACTCATTTTCACGTTTACATCGCGAGGAAAGTGCACAATCTTGGGTTTGCATGCAGTGAAACGGGGTTCACAAAAGCTGAGAAACCCACCCAAAGGTACCCAGAAGGGTACCCAGCAGGTGGAAGAGCCGGGAGTGGAACCCAGATCTGCTCATGCTCAGCTGCCTCATGGGAAAAGATGGCACGGGACCCCGCAGGCGGCCACAGGGTCACCCCAAAGGGCTGGCGGGCAGCAAGCAGCAATGTCCCGGGCAGAGTCTACGTATGGGCCACCCCCTCTGAACGAGCACTCTAGGAAGGAGAAATGAGCCTTCACACATCTTAGTGACATCAGAATTCTTTCCTCCCTGTGAGGAAAGGAAAAGATGTCCCTTTATTACAAACTGAGCCAAAGTCCCGAGGTCCTCGAGCACTATGTCTCAGCCTTTTCTTCACTCTGGTCTCCCCACTTTTGCATGTATTGTGTCTTCCCTATTAGATCGTAATCTCTATTAAATGTGTAGGCATAGAGATGGAAATATACATCTGATATTCCCCTTCAGTGTTCGAACCAGCCTCGTCCCCAACAGTTAGTAAATATTTGTTGAATGAATATTCTTATGTAAAACATATCATAGAAATAAAAGATTATAACTGATCCACCTAAATAGGGTTCAAAAAAGAGAAGCCTTTAAGCATTGATTTTGTTTTTCTGATTCCAAAATTAAACCCCCTCTTGGAATTCAGAAAGTGACAGGAGATATTGACACTGGAATATGGGGAGAGGGGGGTTGAATTAATCAGGTATCAAAACAAAAATCTGTATGTACTTAAGAGTCCCTCTGCCCCTGCCAGCTGCCTCTTACGATGAGCGATGATCCTCATAGAAACGGGGGGAAGTGTGGTTTAAAAAGGTAAATAGAAGAATTCAAAGGACACCATCAGAAAGGCATGTAGGACTTCCACATCAGAGTTCTAATTGGCCAGACAAATGTTAACAGGAAGAAGACCAAAAGCCTGCATGGCACAAGACCCTCAAACTACCCAGATGGAAATGAAATTCTGAACCATGAAAGCCAGAAAAACTGGGAAGAAAATACTGCTTCAGAGATTCCTGGTAAGATCCTTTTTTACCCATCTGGAGAGGCCACACACACAGACTGATGAGAGTGTGCCCGGGCCTTGGTAACCTTCCAACGCCCATTGCTGCCAACTGCTGTGCCCTTGGTCCTAGACCACCTGCCTGGTGTGACACAAGCCAGAGACGCCAGCTGAGCATCCCATGACCATCAAAGTTCACATTAACCAGGTGACTTCTGAGCCTGAGGAAGGAGCCAGCTCAAACATTTCACTTGGGATCATGCCAAAAAGCAGCTGTCTAAATAACAGCCCCATAACCAGCTCCAATAAGATTTCCCTCTGGATGAGAAGGGTCATTCAAGCTGCCAAGAAATAGGCTGCATGGCAGTGAGAAATACTCAGGTAAGAGACATGGACGACGTGATAAAGTATCTTTCTTCCTTAGAAGTTTCAAACCTCCTTAAAACAAAGATTTAGAGAGGTCCTCTGACATAGCTACCCTCTGCCATTCTATAACTAACTCGTTTTTATGAAATAGTTAGAATAGCTATGACTATTGGTTAGTCACTATGTGCCCAGCACTGTTTTAAGTATTGAGAAATGTTAACTCATTTAATGCAAAAAAAAACAAAAAAACAAACAAACAAAAAACAAAACAAAACAGATCCTATGATGTGAGAAATGGCATCACTTCCATTTATGGATGAGCAAACTGAGGCCCTGGAAGGTTAACTTGTCCAAGATCACAGAGCTCCAGAGCCCTCTCTCTTTCCCACTACATTATACCATATCTTATATTAGGATCTCAGGGAAAGCCTCTTACATTTTCACCGCACTTGCCATTATTGACGCAGACTAGCCGCTCTTTCCTTTGGGAACATGCGTGTGTTCTGAGGATTTACCCAATTCAGCAAATCCAATGAAACCTTATTCAGCGTTTGCCAGGAGAAAAATCAGGGTTAGATGCAAGGACAGGCTCCACCTGGTGGTGGGACTCAGGGCTGTCCTCACTGCAGCTCATGCGGGACATGGCTTGGGACACTACAGAATCATGGAAAGTGGAATGGCCCGTGCAGTGATCAAGAAGTTAGATGCCCTTGCATCCCCGACCAACTCTCGCTCCTCCTTATTTAGTCCCTGATTTTATTTCCAGATCGTGTCCTCATATCTGGTTAGCATGATGAGTTATGCCTCTGGCTTCCTACCAACTCTCCTCTCCCAAGTCTCTCATGGACATGACTCAAGCCAGCTGTGCTCTGGGCTATATTTCCCTAGATCTTCTCCCTGTGAGATTCAATTGTCCTTGCCCTCTTACCTTCACAGAGAGTGGTCAAGACTTGTGGGTGGGCGTCAGGGAAAGGGACCCAGGAAGCCAGTTTGAAGTCCAGCCTTTGAGCTCTTCAGGAGGCCAAGACAACACTGTGACTCGCATGTTGAAGCCAGCTCCCCCAGGCCATGAGTTCCACATGGGGATTTTGACCAACCCCTGTAGGAATCAATAGTGTGCTACTGTCTGGCCATGTCCTCCACACAAGTCTACCTCGAAACCAGTAGTGGTGAAGAGTGACTGATTGGGGATTATGGTTTTTAGGATCCCACACCCATGTCCACCTCCATCATGGAGATGTCTTAGAGATATAAGGATCAGTGGACCATGGTCCTTCTCTACCATCAAGGAACTTACAATCTAGAGGGGATATAGACTTAAATGTGAGTAGTCAAATATAAGTAGACAGGGAACACAGTCTACCCGGGAACACAGGGGAGGGCATGGTGGATTTCAGCTAAAGAAATCAGAAGAAGCAATCAGGATTAACAGGATTTTGAAGGCAAGGGAGGGAAGCACATGCCAGGTCAAGGGCACAACACAAGTGGAGACTATGAAGCATGAAAACCATAATAGGGTTTGGAGATTATCAGTGATTGAAGCATTGGGTGTAGGAGAAGCTCAATGAGAGAAGAAAGTGACCCCAGCCCATAGAAAACCTTAAATGTCATATTAAAGGACTTGGTCTTTGCCCTTTGACAAATAAGCAGACATGATAGGTTTTAAGTATGTATTCTCTGAAGACTTTTTACCTACTTCTCCCTTGAACTTGGGACTAGCAAATCTAGCTGCACAGACTTGACACATCTCCACTTGTAATTCCCACACACATCTCAGACCGAATATGTCCAGACCAAACTCGATCTTCTCCCCACATCTGCTCTTCCTGTGGCCTTCCCCCAGTTTCCTCCTTCTAGACCCAAAAATCTAGGTTGTACGCCTTTGTTTCTCTCACACCCCAATAGCCAACCCATCAGCAAATTCTAATAGTTCGACCCTGAACACATATACAGAATTCCACCACTTCCTACCACCATCCCCACAGCCACCACCTCGATCCTGCCACCATGTTCTATTACCTGAGTGGTCACAGTCTCCACCCAGCAACCAGAGTGGTCCTCAGAAAATGTAGGTCAGATCAGGTCAGTCACTCTGCTCAAAGCCAGTAGGAGTTTCCCTCTCCTGTGGAACAGAGGCCAAAGATCTTACACTGACCTCTATGTCCTATATGACCTGCCCTTGCCCCCATCTCTGAGCTCTTCTACTGCCCCTTCCCTTTGCATCACCCTCAGCATCCTGACTTCTCATCTGTTACTCATACACCAAGCATGCTCTACCTCAGGACCCTTACACTTGGCATTTTCTCGGCCAATATATCAAAGACTCCTTATAAGGCGGAGACAGAGAGAGAGAGAGAGATTTGACAGAGAAGAGAAGACCATGCAATAATGGAAGCAAGGCTGGAGCAATGTGGCCACAAGCCAAGGAAAGTGGGCTGTCCCCAGAACCTGGAAGAGACAAGGAACAGAGTCTCCCTAGAGCCTCCAGAAGGAACCAGCCCTGCTAACATTTTATTTTAGCCCCCTAAGACTCAGCAGGCTTCTGCTTCCAGAACTGTAAGATAATAGATTTGTATTGGTTCAAGCCACTAGGTTTGTGATCATTTTTTTACAGCGGCAACAGGAAACATACCACCAGGGAGCCACAAATGTCTGTCACAAGTAGAAAGGACACTGGACAAGGATTACAGGATCTACAAGAATCCTTTTACTCTTAAAATTCTAAAAACCTAAAGGAGCTTTAAAAAAAAAATCTTATGACCTCTCCTGCTTCTGGCTCCTTCCATGGCAAGATGGTAAAGGCAGAGGCCAGCTCTGTGCCAATTCCTGTCTACTCAGCTGGGCTGCTTTTGTAGCAGCAACTTTAGCAAACACTATTTCCAGACCTGACATAGAGAAATCGTCTTATTTTTTTAAGAGCGTTAGCTTTCCTAGCTTTTTCTTTCTTTCTTTTTTCCCTGTTGGGAGGAAGAGAAAGAAAAGACTTCATGCCCCGAAGCAGAAATAATTACCTTCAGGACTTCAAGACCGCATTCCCACTGCTTATGCCATCCTGATCAAAGTCAGTCATAAATGAAGCACAAACGGTAGCCTTCTATTCACTATTTCTTTAAATAATCCTTCTGCCTCTCCCCTTTGAGGAAAAACATTTAAAAACTGAAGACTAGTATTACCCATAATGATAATGTTTCACATTTATATTCTCAAAGAGCATTAGCATCATTAGGCAGTTAATGCATAGGACACTTCTCGCAGCGAGGCAGGTCAGGACTGTCATTTCCTCTTAGCGACAGGGCTCTGGAGTCCGTGAGATTCAGCACTCACTCGTCCAGTGTCATCCATCAGTCACAGAGCCAGCGCGGGAAACCGGGTCAACAGAATCTCACATCTCTCCGACATGTGTAGAACCATGAGTGGCCAACAGCCTCCAGAAAAGATTGTGTTTTCAAGAAAAGGAAACAAACAAACAAACCGGTTTCTCAATTAGGAACAGGATTCAAGTCGTGTGTTCCTATCCTTTAGGGGAGGTAAGAATAATAAACATGGCACAGACGACAATATGAAAAAGCCAGGGCTGTGCTTTGTGGCGCAGACGGTAAGAGCCGTGGGAATTCAGAGAAAGGAGGCGTGACTGTGCAGGTGTGCCTACGCAGCGCTTTCTTTTCCCACAATTCACACCAGCTAGAATGTTCAGAGCTCAGAGAGGTGCTCTGTATTTTCACGACGGGGCACGTATATGTCCCGCCTAAAGGCAAAGCAGCAACTACATGTGCAGCAGAAAAGGAAGCATGAGACATGAGTCTACTGGCCTCTTGGCTCCTCTCTTAGAGCGACTGACCTGGATTTCAGAAATCTCTCATAGCTTAGTGATGGCATTCCCACAAGATTCATGTGATCCTGCCCGGATGCCTGCTCTGAAGAGACAGGACAGAGACGTACTTTAGCACTTGACAGGTCTTAGCATTCGCTGAAATGAGCCAGTTTTTCCCCCAACCAAAAAAAAAACAAAACAAAACAAAAAAAAAGTGAGAGACTCAGGAAGTTTTTGTTTTGCCAAGTTAAGGCATTTTTTAAATTTTTTTAACGTTTTTTATTTATTTTTGAGACAGAGAGAGACAGAGCATGAACGGGGGAGGGGCAGAGAGAGAGGGAGACACAGAATCAGAAGCAGGCTCCAGGCTCTGAGCCATCAGCCCAGAGCCCGACTCGGGGCTCGAACTCATGGACCGTGACATCGTGACCCGAGCTGAAGTCGGACGCTTAACCGACTGAGCCACCCAGGCGCCCCAGGGCATTTTTTAAAATGCCAGAGTCCATTACCATTATTTTAAAAAAGAAATGGCATTTCAATGTCAAATAATAGAGAAGGACCCGATCTCAGAAATCTAAGAGAATTCATGTTAGCTCTATGAAAAATCACTGCTTCTTTTTCTCTTTTCACTGAAGAAGGGCTAAAACTTTGCAACGCTCTGGCCACAGCAAACACAGACCGGTGTTTGGGAATCTCTGTGTCAAAGGCTCCTACGTCCTTGACAGTTCTTGGTTTAGAGATCTCATTTGCCATTGCGCCATCTGTATGCAAATTCAAGGAAAGCCACGCATTATATGTATTTTGCTTCTTGAAGCCACAGTGACAGGTGATGGGTGCCTGCAGAGGGTAGCCACTGAGCAAACACTTTCTTTTCTATTCTTTTTTGAAGTATAGTTGAAGGAACACTTTCATCCATCTACCTGGCCACTCATTCATTCCTTCATTCAACATTTATGGAGCACCTACTGAATGCCAGGGACTATTTTAGGAAACACATGGGAAAGCAACTGAGGAATTTTCAAGGCTTACTGACGCATAAATCATGAAACAAGGAGGCAAAGTTGCAAAATGCCCAAATGCCACAAAAGCAGCGCAGAGATGAGCAGATTCAGAGATGAGGGGGTTCGGGACCCAGGAAAGGAGGGGTCATGCAACACCCACCAAAACTCCATTCCCACTGTGCACACCCTGGTAACGACGCTGACAGCAGGCGTATCTTCAGATAAGGCAGACAATGATACATCCCACTGTTCTAATTCTGGAACTGCTATGCTGCCTCATTAATATGTGAAAATGTGTTAAAAAGCTGCTGATAAACAGCTGCACAGAGGCAGAAATAGTGGCTCCCATCACATTTGCAAGCTTTATTGGCTTTCAAACATGGCATGAGAAGCGAAGCTTTGCCTGCATGTATAAACTGGGTAATTTGCTGTAATACTCCACTTTATTGGTAGACGTTTTGCCATATCATGTCTCCCCAACCACAGTTTCAGGACCCTTCTGATTTACACAGCTCTGTTAACTGCCTCTTTCTTAGACAGAACTGTCATACCGACCAGCATAGTTGTTTTAACATTCCAATTTATCAATAAAACGGAAGATTGACTAGCTTCCATGCATTGCACAATTTCTAATAACAGAATTTCTATTCACTCGAAGAGCATTTGATTAAGGAATTAGATGCAAGTTATATATAAATCAGTGCGAGCTTTGAGTCAGCTGAGGCCACGGAAAGTGCATTTCTCAGGCGGGAGGAGTAAAATTTTGTCCCAGCCCAGAAGCAGACCATGAGTTAGCAAAGAGGCTCGTCTGAAATGCTACAGCCAGAGTGGATTTTCCTTTCTCACCACGCTGCTCCCCAAGGCCGGGGCTAAAGCTCCAGTTTGCCTTACCTGGGGATGTCTCTGTCCTGTATTTCTCTAGCTACACTTCCCGCTGGAGGAGAAGTCCCCAGTCAAGCTGACTTCCAATTACCTCCTCTCTCCCCCCCACCCCTCCCCTTTCACATGACCGATTGATGGCCTCTTCAGGTGCTTCCTGAATGCACCCATAACAGGGGACAGCCACATGGAGCTCGCTGAATTGATTTCCACCGTGTCCCCATTTGGGCCAGGCCCATACAGGTGATTTCCATCACTGACCTCCCCTCAGCCTCCCCATCCCACAGAGGAATTTCAGTCTGTTGGGGCACCTTCTCTTCTGGATAAATATTAAACCGCCAGCTGGCAGATGCTCTTTTCCTTCTGGGTTGGGGATTATGCATTTGTGTCATTTTTATATTGTGTTTGTTTTCTTGGCAAATGGCTTACTTCTCATTATTGGGTGGCATGGTGGGGAGAGGAAGGATAGAACTCTAGGGGCGTGTTCTGCTTGATAAAAGGCGGGTAATAAAAAGGTGGCTTTTTTTTTTTTAACGCACAGAGTGCCAAACTATATAATTTAACTAAACACGAAGAACCTTGGATCCTACAATTATCCAAGCAATATCCAAACAGTGCTTAGAACAGGGCGACTTAGAAAGGGGATTTTTCTTAGGGTGCCTGGATGGCTCAGTCGGTTAAGCATCCGACTTCGGCTCAGGGCATGATCTCACAGTCCATGAGTTTGAGCCCCGCGTCAGACTCTGTGCGGACAGCTCAGAGCCTGCTTCGGATTCTGTGTCTGCCCCTCCCCTGCTCGTGCTCTCTCTCTGTCTCAAAAATAAATAAAAACATTAAGATAAATTTTAAAGAAATGGGATTTTCTTTTTTAGAAGAATTTAGATGATTCGCTTGGCACATTCATCTCCTTCCCCCTAGCTCCCCTGGACCCCATCTGCACCCCCGGAAGAGTGCAAAAACAGGCTCTAGGGCAGAGTGTCCCCCCCCACCCCATCTAGAAAATGGGAACGCTTCCTGGCAATGCCAAGAGTAGGGAACCTTAGAATTGCAGATACGGGAGGATTAAGTTAAAGCCCAGGGTATGAAATCTGACCTAATTAAGACACTGCTGGGGCAAAGCATTGCAACAGCAATTATACCGGTTGTAAAGGGGTGAAGTACCTTTTAAAACCAAGACATTCTTCTGCCAAAATTAGGCACCCCTGAGGGTCAAATGAAGAGTCGTAAGCGCAGGACATCCCTTCCCTTGACCTCAAACGGGGCACCTTTCTTCCATCAGCTGCCACAGAGGCTGCCTGCGTGGGGGGTCTCTGCAAGGGGCCCCGGGCTCCTCCTTCCAAACATCTATCATCTCTCCTGTAGACAGTTTCCCAAAAGCTGCGGCGATCCTCTCATTTGGCCTCCCTTACAAAGCCATTCATTCATTCACAGATTTTGTTTTCACATTTATTATATACCAAGAGCTGTCCCAGCTTCTAAAGATGCAGAAATGGATGAAATTCTAACAATAAGATGACCCCATATGGCAACCTCTAGGCCAGACATAATTTGTGGGCATATCCTTACAAACAGTTCTGAGGTTCTCGTGACGAGAAACGATTCATTCAGGTCTATTTTGAATTTTGAGCCTGTATTAGGTACCGGCATTGTGCAAGGTGCTGGACATACAAAGATGGATAAGTTACATCACCCTGTCCCTGAAAAGTCACAAGTCTAACGGACAAAACAGACATACGCATAAACACTCAAGATAATGAGTAATATTCCTCAGCTGCACATGGGAAACAGAAGAACAGAGTTTTACCCTGGCTGAGACAGCACTGGAAGGCTGGGAACGAGGGTCAGTGGTCCTGTTTGGGTTTGCAGAACAGGTGCAACCACCTTAAACTAGGTGAACAAGAGGTAAGAGCCTTGGCTCTGGGGCCAGAGTACATAGGTTCAAATCCCAGCTCCTCCACTTACTGTGTGATCTTGAGGAAGTTACTAAACTCTCTGTGCCTTTATTTCCTCTTCTGGGCAGTGAGACTAATAAATCCACCTCGATGAGTTGTTTTAAAGATTAAAGAAGAGGCACCTACCACAATGCTTTCCCAGCTCCATCACTGACTGTGTGACGTTATACAAATTACTTGAACTCTGTGCTCAGTTTCTTCAGAACACCCACTTCATTGTTAAGAGAATTTAATGACAGGGGCGCCAGGGTGGCTCAGTCGGTTGAGCGTCCGACTTCGGCTCAGGTCATGATCTCACAGCTTGTGTGTTCAAGCCCCGCGTCAGGCTCTGTGCTGACAGCTCGGAGCCTGGAGCCTGCTTCGGATTCTGTGCCTCCCTCTCTCTCTGCCCCAACCCACTCGCATTCTGTCTCTGTCTCTCTCAAAAATAAATAAACATAAAAAAAAAAAGAATTTAATGACGAACACATGTAAACTTACACTCTTGTATCAATACCTAGCACAAAATACTATTGTTATTATTGTCAATGCTTTTATTACTTTTTATTACTACACACACACACACACACACACACACACACACACACACATGCAGGGCTCCTGGGTGGCTCAGTCTGTTGAGCTACTGACTCTTGATTTCTGCTCAGGTCATGATCCCAGGGTGGGGATTGAGCCTGCTTGGGATTCTCTCTCTCTTTTTCCCTCTTCCCCTCCCCCCTCATGCATGCTCTCTCTCTTTAAAGAAAACAAAACAAACAAACAAAAAACTAAAATGAACAAAAATAAACCCCACACCCTCATTGCGACAATAAAAAGCTTTGCATTTTAAATTGTGTTTTCATATTCAAAGGAAAAGCTCATCAGCCTGAAAATCAGAACTTTAACTAAGGGGATTTGGGAAAATTGATTAACCTCTCTGGACCATGGTCTTTTCATGGATAAAGTTACCCCCTCCAGAACCTTCCCAACCGCCTCCTTCCAGGTAGGCAGAACCAGGGTGTAATACATCAATAGCACCTGGGACAACTCTGTGCGCTCTGAGAGCTAGCACGTCACTTTCATTTCTCTATCCCATGGAAGGTCCTAAAAAATGTTTGTTGAATGAGTGGATCCAAGTTTTTGACTGACAAGTTTGGGGACACTGAGAAATTCAATTAACTTACTTCAGGTCACCAGTTCAGCTACTGGGGTGGGAACCTAGAATGAAAATCTTCTTAATCTTCTTCCCTGAGACTACAAAGTCAGCCTCTACAGGGTGTTAAATTGGGAGTGATTGTTTTCTTTGCAAATAATTCCTTATTTTAGGGGCCTCACATCCACTGCTTTTAAATTGCAAACTACTCTAGTGCATTTAAAAACCGATTTAGCAAGTGTCAATGTATCTCAGGTTGTCGGCAATGTACCTGTTAGACAAGCTCCTTCAATTGGATCCTGACTCAAGATATTAACTGATGTGCGTTATTGGGATGGCTAACACCATCTGTGGCGGGAGGGGTGGGGGCAGTTGTGGCTGTCTGCAAAGAGAAGAAGCTGAAAACTAACATGAAGTCATGACTATGGGGCTTCGATTTGTTCCTTAATTCAAGGTATTTATTTAACTATCCCAAAAGTGGCAATAAAATCTTGAAGCCCAAAACTCAAAATTATTTCTGCTCCAGGACAATGAGATCTCCTTGGGACCCTAAATCATGATTGTAGAACGCAAGGACAGTGGAAAATCAAAACAAAAAACACTTGGTGATCATCTTTTACACTCCAAAAAGGGCCCCTGGTACGCAGAGACAAGTTTTCAAAGTCAAGACCTTTGATTTCCAAGAACCCGGTAGGCAGAAACGCAAGAAAGCAGCTAAACTTTCCTAGCCAAGTGTTCGGAGTTATTGACATATGATCTGTTACATCCTGTTCTAGTACAGTGAGACTCCATGGATATCTACATAGTGTCAGCCACTTGGATGACGCTTAATGAAGAGGCTTCTAAGTAATCCTCTCTTGAGAGTAAGCAGTAATTGTGAAGAAGAGGAAATGTAAGGCAGAGGTGGAACTTAGGTGAAGAGATACACTCAGAAGCCATCTTCACGCGATGGCCACCCCATGTGTGCACACACACAAAATCACACACAGGTCCCACCTCGCACGCCGCCCTTCAGAAAGCGCCACTGTGATAGTCAGTATTTTCCTGCCTCAGAATCGTGCAAAGGGCAGGAAGCAACAGGGGATTCTGGGGCAGTCTGGCAGGTCAGAATCAGATTCTCTCTCTTTCAGATGCCATTGCTCCACGGCACTTGTGATCACAGTGCACTGTTACTCTTGTTCCCTCAGACTTCCCGCACACCCACACCTCGATGCCGCTTTAAACTTTGACCAACACACTTACTATTGTATACGCGAGCAGTGAATTTAACTTTGATCTTAGCCTACGAGAGGTGGTGCAATTTGAACATATTACGTATTAGCCCCCAAGCTCTATAAATAGATGAAACCCCTATATTATTAAGGGGTATCGAGGTACTAAGCTCCTCAAACATGGTTTTTAATGTTTATTTATTTATTTTGAGAGAGAGAGAGCACGAGCGGGGGAGAGGCAGAGAGAGAATCCCAAGCAGGCTCTGAGATGTCAGCACCCAGCCTGACGCAGGGCTCAACCCCCATGAACCGTGAGATCATGACCTGAGCCGAAATCAAGAGTCAGACGCTCAAGCAACTGAGCCACCCAGGTGCCCCCGAACACATTTTTAAGTCTAAAAGTTCTTATGTTATGTAGTAAATGCTGTGTCTGTATGTCTGTCTCCCTCACTAGACTAAGAGTATTTTAACTGTCGAGGCTGTCATGCTGGGAACGCAGAACAGTGCCTGAAACGTCATTCATTCAATTACTGTTTGATGAATGACTGAACAAATGAATGTACGTATGGCCAGGGGCAATGTGGCTTCAAGCCCAGATTCTGAGGGCTGGATTCTGAGGGCTGGAGTCCACTCTCTGGACTCTAACCCCAGCTCCCTCCTTACTAGCTGTGTGCCTTTGGACAAATCGCTTAATCTCTCTGGAGTTTTCTATAAAATGTTGCATAATACTGGGCACTTCACGGACTGCATTTCACGGTACCCGATGCAAAGTAAACAGTCAAGAAGTATTATTGCTATTAGTGAAGTTCGGAATGTCTGGCCATTGTAGCTACCAGGAGACTCCAAACATTTAGGTAGTTTCACCCCCAATTCTAATCAAGAAAACCCCATTTTGTGAACCTTCATTTCACAAGCTGAGGCAGGATTTAATGGCCTTCCAGAATGCGAAAGAACTCTGGGCACAGGTGGCGGCAAGCAGCTGTTCTCCATTTCCACTGAGGACCGGCTGAGAGTCTTAAAGAGCCACATGAGTGATTTGGGTATAAAGTATTAGGAATAACTTCCTAATGTCGAGGGTGTGAAAGTCTGGGCTGCCGAGGAATCCCCCTCTCTTGAGATTCTTTAAAAATTGGATACTTAATCGGCTCTAAGGCGGATCAAGACCAGGACAACGCCTCACGTTCAAGTAACAGGCAGTTTGTAACAGGTCAGTCAAGTTATGCTGCCGTTGACCTAGTTCCAGCGAAGAGCTGTTACCCAGAGATGCGTTCAGAAAGGACGAAAGCATGGGAAGCAGATTCCTCTACTTAGTGAGGTTGTAAGAGAACATTTCACTGTGCTGTTAATCCTCATTCAAAATAACTTTACATCTCATAAAGAAACCATTTCTGGAGGACCTGAATGGGCAGTGGCTGATTCAGGCGCTCACAGGGAGCCGGCAGCGTTGGGGACCACGTTTGGCTGCAACCTCAGGTAAGTGGCCAGCACCCTGTGGCGTGCAGATCGTGATCTGTGCAATTTCCAGCTTCAGCTGGCAAACAGAAGAGGCGAACATCACTTCCATTCCACTCTCTGGGAAGGGGTGGGAAGAAAGTATCAGAGAAACCCCAGAGAGCGCTCAGACCCAAATTACACCCCTATTGTTCTTTTCAAGCCGAAGACTGTTTTGCATATTTCCTCTTGGGAAGAAAATATTCTGATTTTTGTGGAGAGGTGGAGGCAGTCTCTTGCCCTTCGTCTTGGTTGCCCAGAGGAAGAGACCAAAGAGGAAAAAAAAAAAAAAAAAAGATTTCTAGGGGGGAAGGAAAGCTCTCGGAGGCTTTGACCCTGCACAACCTGAAGCTTGAGTTAAGGCTGACAGGGGAGTAGATGCAGGTGACTGAGGAAGCCCGGCTGGTCTGCAGTTTTATAGGCATGTAAGGGGATTAGACAGAAGGGCTGGAATGGTGATATGTGATAAAGACACTTAAATGGGAATTTAACGGTTTGTTCTCTTCCAAATTACTGAACATTAAGTTTAAATGTTTTCATATAAATATTAAATTATATGTATATTGCAGGATCGCAAATTTGCACATCACCGCTCAGTTTTTTAAGGAAAACGTAGCATCTTTGTTCCCTGTAAGTATTCTTTGTCCGAGCCTACACCCCATTGAAGAACAGGGGAGGAAACACACTTGCAGGTTGATGTCTCAGGCTCTTCCCTTTGAAATAGTGTCTGTGGGTAAAGCTTTCCCTTAGAGAATTCCGCTTACTCTCTCTCTCCGCCATGGCTCATGGTGACGGGAAGGCAGGCCTGTGGCTGATACAGTGGGCCCTCTTCTCTGCAGGTGTCTGGCTGGGGCACAGCCAGCCCCCTGTGGCCTTCAGGGACACCGAGCCATCCTTCCCTGCTGGGGTCCACGTGCACCAGGCTGCAGGGCGCTAGAAGCTCTGCCTCAGACTTTGACCGTCCCTGAGGCCAAGCTGTTAGGACTCTCAAGTCATGTGGGGCAAGTTGCTAGGCCAGAGCCAGCTTCCCCTCAGACCCTGCAGCCTCTCCCAAGCTACAGATAAGGAAGAGGCCACAAGCCCCAAGCTCTCAGGCTCCCCAGCCCTGGAGGCATCTTTTTTTTTTTTTTTAATGCCTTTATTTTGAGAAAGAGACAGTGTGAGTGGGGGGAGGGGCAGAAGGAGAGGGAGACACAGAATCTGAAACAGGCTCAGGCTCTGAGCTGTCAGCACAGAGCCCCACCTGGGGCTCGAACCCACAAACTGTGAGATCATGACCTGAGCTGAAGTTGGACGCTTAACCGACTGAGCCTCGCAGGTGCCCCCTAGCAGCAGATTTCTATCACAACCTGCTCTGGTCCCCAAAGCTTCCACCTTCTAAAGAAGGAAACAAATACTTTCCTCTTACAGCTGCACTTGCTTTGTTTCACCAAAACTGGTTTCCGCCAGCTGAAGCTGTAAAAGAATCATGACCTTCAGCAACCTCCCCACCATC
The DNA here is from genome assembly GCF_023721935.1 of Panthera uncia. NCBI lineage: Eukaryota > Metazoa > Chordata > Mammalia > Carnivora > Felidae > Panthera > Panthera uncia. The sequence goes on from NC_064813.1 coordinate 19,099,628, forward strand.
ACCACGAGTAAAAAGAGCTGATAAACAACCAAGAACTCTGAGTGACCCCGGTTCATCAGACCTCACTGGACCCAGCTGAGGGCTCTTTCCTGCCCAAGGAACAACAGGACTTGGTTTAACCAACCATGTACAGACTAATGGATGCACCTGACTTTGCAGAGCACAAGCTTTCAATCATGAATTAGCAAACATAGCATGACGGCCTCCCTTTCTAGTGCATAAAACCCCTTGACTTACCCTCGGAAAAGTAGTCCCTTGCTGGGTATCCCTCTGCCCAGGAAGTAACTCAGCTCAGTGCTTGCTCTGTTGATGCTTTACTCCTGGCTTTCCATGAATAACGCCAACGGGAGGAGGAAGTGAGCACACCAGCATCTGCTGTCTCTGCCTTCCTCTTCAGCCCTCACTCTCCTCCTCTCAAGAGCTTCTTTTTATGGGGTAGGACTTCCCTTAAGCCCTTGTTCCCAGGGGCACTAAGCCACAGGATCTGGCATTGGTGGCAGATAGGTGCATGAAGAAAAACTCAGTAATAAGGACACTGAATGAAAAGTAGTTTTAAGTTCCTGTTCCATTACCTATATCATGAATGAAAAACTGACCGTTTAGGGGCACCCGGGTGGCTCAGTCGGTTAAGTGTCCAAGTTCAGCTCAGGTCATGATCTCACGGTTTGTGAGTTTGAGCCATGAATCGGGCTCTGGGCTGACAGCTCAGAGCCTGGAGCCTGCTTCGGATTCTGTGTCTCCCTCTCTCTGCCCCTTCTCTGTTCGTGCTCTGTCTCTCTCCCAAAAATAAACATTAAAAAAATATATTAAATGACAGTTTAACTTGGTAGGCGACAGGACAGTCTAGATTTTACTTATTATATTATTTACCAATAATTTTTTAAACCACACTTATAGAGTGCTTGGTTTGTTCCAGATACTTTTTTTTTTTTAACGTTTTATTTATTTTTGAGACAGAGAGAGACAGAGCATGAACAGGGGAGGGGCAGAGAGAGAGGAAGACACAGAATCCGAAGCAGGCTCCAGGCTCCGAGCTGTCAGCACAGAGCCCGACACGGGGCTTGAACTCACGGACCGTGAGATCATGACCGGAGCCGAAGTCGGATGCTTAACTGACTGAGCCACCCAGGCGCCCCTCGGGTACTTTTCTAAGACTTTGGTTCTCATTCTTGCATGTCCCTATGTGGTAGCTACTATCATAATTCTCATCCTCATTTTATAGTTGAGGGAACTGAAGCACCAGTCAGTGAAATAACCTTGCCCAAGTTTACAAGGTTGAGATGCCTTGAGATCCGAGTCTGGGTCCTGTGAAACTCACACACGACTGCCATAGTACCGCCACTGGGTGTCAGCACACCAGAGCGAAGGAGCAGCAGTCTTTTAGGGGAAGTAAGGAAACAGCATTGACTGAGGGCCTTCTCAGTCTAGAAAACACTTATGCAGACATTTCCTAATTTAATCTGAGAGATGAATAAACTTTTTAGAGAACAGAGTATGCAATATTTAGTTAATGGAGTGACTGATTTGCATCAGAGGCGCTTTTGTCCATATTTTTTCAATTGAAAAAATAACACTAGACTTGGAAGTTAAGAGGCTCAGTCCCCAGATTCTTTGTTAACAAAGGGCTCTTTCCAGCTATACGCACCTTATCACACAATGAAACCATTATTAGAAGCACTTCAGGGATGAATGTGCTCTGGATGCTCTCTCCCTCTGCAAAAATCAGCCAGAGACAAGCATTTGCTATAAAATGATCTGGTTTAATCGCTATCAACATCAGAACTGTACTGCATTAGAGTACAAAACCTGTATGTACAATTACACATACAAAAAACGTTCTTTGTGAGGAGCAATTTTCAGCAAATCTGACAAACAGCAAGAGTCATTCCTATTTTGGGTTTGAAAAGAGAACTGGAAGCTTCCAAGATGTTCCCCGCCTCCCTCTGGCTCCCGTGACCCTGCGAACATCAATCCGCAGAGGCCCGAGGTAGGAAGGGCGGGGTTAACACTATCAGGCACGCATTCTCCTCTCTCAGGGAAGGGGTGCATTTTTAGGAAACATCCCCCATCATTTATTATACTGATGTTCCATCCATCTGCATCACTAGGTTCAGCGGTTACCATGACAATATGATGCCTATAGCAATCTAACTTGATAGCCAGATGCCAGAATGTGAAAAAATAGGACCAGCTAAGAAAGTGAGAGAAATATAATTAATCTGAAGCACATAAAAATGTGCACAAAACTAGGACCAAGAGGGAAACTGCTGAAATGTCACTGTGGAGGGAATTATGACAGGAAGCAATAATCAAGTTTCAGTATAAAAGCTCTGCTAACTAGAGGCACGAATTGGTCCATAACTAAGACTGAGGAACCAAAGTTAGTTGTGAATATTGTTCTGAGAGCCTCCCCCAAATAATTTCCTGTCTCAGAGCCCAGTGGGTTCTCATTGATTACAGCCAAGGGGTTCTTAAGCTTGACTTTCCTGAAGATCTGAAGCCACCATCTTGAATCTCCCCCATGGCATTCTGCTCACCTCCGGTCTGCTATTCTACCCGACTACTCTCCATCATTCTGAAGCCAATGTTAAGAGACTGGACTGAGCTGTGTCCTAGAAGACCCTGTCCTCTTGCCTTCTTCGTGACAGGGGAGGCAACAGGCCAGCACAACCCTCTTGGGGACCCCAATATGGCAGAGGGGCTGGAGATCAAGGAAGGAGACCAGTTTGGAACGGGTGTGGTTTTCATCACGGCTGGGTTGGATAGCGGCGCTGGGCTAGGCGATTCGGCCGGTTCAAGCTAGTAGCCATGGAGAGCTGGAAAAGAATAAAGGTCACATGAGATTATAGCCCCAAGCAGGACTCCATCCAGGGCTGGCTAGCAGGACTGAGCTAGAGGATCCTGAACACGCGAGGTGTATGTGGCTTCCTTTTGTGATAATCTAATTAGTTACTTTCACCCAATACCTCTCGGATGTGGCAGAAGAAATTCAATTTTATGAAGGGGGGAGGCCAACTCGGCACATTAGAGGATGGGTCTGCCCCAGGTCCCTGAAGAGCAGGAAGTTTAGCTTCTCTCAAAGGTTGCAATGATCCCCTCACCCCCCGGTTGGAGTAATGGTATTTCCATACCACTGGTACCAACACCAATGTGTCTCTCAAAGTCTCAAGACCTGTGAAAGGTCAAGAGTCGTATTACTAATAATGACACTGATTGACCATTTTCTGTGTGCAGTCCTTCACATGCATGCTCCCATTTAATCCTCACACCTACCCTGCAAGGTAGCTACTACCAACCCCACTTTATAGATGCAGAAACTGAGGCTTACAGAGGGCAAGTAAGGCATTGCTCAAGAACTCACACATGGTAAGTGGCAAACTAGGATTATAAACCTGGATCACCTTCATCCAAAATTTGTGCTCCTAACCTGTCTCCTTCGGAGCTTCCTTACCTGGGGGACCTGAGATGGGTTGTAGAGAGGAACACCTCCTTTCAAAGGGGGTGGGGGGAGCAGAACACCAGGGTTGTAGAAAAACTCAGAGGAAACACCCTGTGATGGAAATCAATAGAAAATCCTATCAATCACCATTTCTGATTCCAGAAAATCAAGGGCTTCCCTGCACATCAACTTTGGTCAAGAGATGCAGATAGAAAGGGATTCTTGCTAGAACTCAGGTAATTCAAGCAAACAGCCATCACCCACATGGGCACAGCCAACCCTGGATGTAATGTCATATTCTCTGAGAGGCCTAAAATACTACAAGAGTGCTCTAACCCAACCACAGGAAATAAAAATGTTTTCCTGGCAATTAGCATGAAATTTGTACCGTGTGCAAGATTTATCAAGAATTTACAGCCCTCATTAAAAAAAAAAAAAAAAAAAAAAAAAGCAGGGGGTGGGGGAGCACCTGGGTGGCTCAGTCAGTTAACCATCCAACTTCAGCTCAGGTCATGATCTTGTGGTTCGTGGGTTTGAGCCCCGCATCGGGCTCTGTGCTGACAGCTCAGAGCCTGGATCCTGCTTTGGATTCTGTGTCTCCCTCTTTCTCTTCCCCTCCCTTGCTCGTGTTCAGCCTCTCTCTCTCTCTCTCAAAAATAAACATTAAAAAAAAAAGAATTGTGTACAGCCCTTGCCAAAGACACTAATGAGCTCTGGGGAAGGGAAAGAGGCAGTTCTCTAGATCTCACCTGAGGAAGTTGATATGGGAAGTTGATATTGTGTCCCCTTGAAACTTCGTGTGTTGAAATTCTAACCCTCCCAGTACTTCAGAATGTATTTGGAAGCACTGTCTTTTTTTTTTTTTTTTTTTTTTTAGGTTTATTTGTTTACTTTGAGAGAGACAGAGTCCAAGTGCAGGAGGGGCAGAGAGAGAAAATCCCAAGCAGACTCCACGTGTCAACACAGAGCCCCCAACAAGGGGCTCAAACCCACAAAACTATGAGATCGTGACCTGAGCTGAAATCAAGAATCAGACGCTTAGCTGACTGAGCTACCCAGATGCCCCTGAGGTAGTGTCTTTAAAGAGGTGATTAAGGGAGTGCCTGGCTGGCTCAGGTGGTAGATTATCTGACTCTTGATCTTGGGGTTGTGGGTTCAAGCCCCACCATGGGTGTAGAGATTATTTAAAAATAAAACCTTTAAAGGGGACCTGGGTGGCTCATTGGTTAAGCGTCTAACCTTCAGGTCATGATCTCATGGCTCGCGAGTTCGAGCCTTGCATCAGGCTCTGTGCTGACAGCTCAGAGCCTGGAGCCTGTTTCTGATTCTGTGTCTCCCTCTCTCTCTGCCCCTCCCCCACTCACACTCTGTCTCTCTCTCTCTCTCAAAAATAAATAAACATTAACTTTTTTTTTTTTTAATAAATAAAACCTTTAAAGGGGCACCTGGGTGGCTCAGTCGGTTAAGTGTCTGCCTTCAGCTCAGGTCATGATCTCACAGTTCATGGGTTCGTGGGTTCGCGGAGCCTGCTAAGGATTCTGTGTGTCTGCCTCGCTCTCTGCCCCTCCCCCACTCATGCTCTGTGTCTGTCTCAAAAATAAAGAAACATTAAAAAAATTCTAATAAAACCTTTAAAAAATTAAAAATAAAATTAAAAAATAGGTGATTAAGGTAAGATGAGGTCATTAGGGTGGGCCCTGAGTCAGTATGATGGGTGTCCTTATAAGAAGGGAAAATCTGGACACCAACACACACAGAAGAGCCACCATGTGACACCACTGCCATCTAACAAGCCGACAAAAGAGGTCTCCGGAGAAACCACCTCTGCCCACACCTCCATCTCAGACTTGCAGCCTCCAGAACCGTGAGGAAGTAACTGTTTAAGCTGCTCAGTCCGGGACATTTGTTACGGTGGCCCTAGCAAACTGGTGCAGAAGCTCTCTCTGATTCCCCGAGTCAGACCCTCACACGATGGCGCCTCCAGCCCACCCCGAGTGTGCAGTCCTCACACAGGCATCTGGTGGGGCCCCAGGCTCCGGCCCCAAGACGGCTCACCTCAGGCCCAGACAAGCCTCCACTGCCTGTGCCCTCGGCCGCTCCCTCACCGGACGCGGGTCCTTGCACTCCGCCCTCGCCTAGAAGACAACGAGTGGGGGCTGTGTCCACTGCCCAGGGCTGAGGAGTCCCACTCCCAGAGGCACCCCCAATGGCCAAGGAGCGCAGAGAGCCCACAGACAGCCCAGAGGGCATGCGGTTGGCGGTACCTGTGGCCCCAGAGAAGGGGCCTCCTGGCAGAGACTGGGGCTCTGGGAGAGATGTCAGTGAGAGGCCGGGCCCGGCCTGAGGGGGAGAAGATTCTCCGGAGGTCTCCTGCTTAGTGGAGAAAGAAAGGCAGTGTTGGTGATGCCAGTGGTTAACAAATTCATGCCGGCGGCTGTATCCCCGCCATGCCCTCAACAGCGGCCTCAACCTGTGACCTGTGGCCGGGCACTCACCCCAAAACTCCACTTTCTTCCTGCCACTGCTCTGCTCAATGATCGGACAACCGCTGGCCCCCTAAAGTTAATATTCTTCGTCCTAATTTTTAAGACCCTTCATCATCTGCCTTTGCCAATTGCCAGATGAGACCTCCGGGCCTCAGAGGTTCTGAGGAAACTTCCTCCAAAGGGCGGAAGCGTCCCTGCCCTCACACCCTCATGCTCACCTCAGAGTCGGGACTGTCGGACGAGTCTTCTCCAGAAGGGGATGCGTCGCTTCTGGGCTTCGAGCGAAACCAGCTGAACCAGCCAAACCCTGAGCTCTGGAAGGGAAGGGGGGAGATTTAAGGCCTGTGGTGCGCTCCTCCGGCCGAATAGATTAGCCGACCCCAGTCTGATGGTGGGTTGTCAGAGGCCCGGCCAAAGCCCAGATTCCCAACCCTGCCCCCCAGTTGGGGGTGGGGGGAATGATGGCAACAGAACAAGACTGCCACCTTTGTGTTCTCTTTCACATCTCCTAGCTTTTCCGTCTGTGCTGGATTTGGGGAGGATTTTTTATCTGCCTCATCGGAGGATTCCTCCTCATCCTCCTTGACTGAAACGGTGGAACTCTCAGAAACGTTTCGTGATCTGGGAATCAGCGGCACCTAGAATTAAAGAAGATAAGAACTAATATTTTCATAGCACTTGACAGGCTACAAAGGCAAATCACCAGCCCCGCTCAGTACATCAGCAGGCAGGCCTTCCAGGATCACACCTGACTGATGAGGACACACCACACAGGGCTGAGAAATGGTTTGCGGAAGGTCTTAGGACAAGGCCAAAGCCCAATCCCAGTCCCCGTGGTATCCCTAACTGGATGGGCTTTTGGCTGCCATGCTACCTCCCCACATCAGATTTCCACAACGATGCTGAGGCCTGGAGCAGAAGATATGGAATGCTACCGCTGGAGATGAAGAGAACAGGAAACCCCCTGTGGGGACCCACACACCCAAGAGGACAGAGACTAATACACTGGCCCTAACTCATCCTAGAGCTCATTCCTGGCAGACTTGCTCAAGATCAACCGTGAACAAATGCACCAGAGGGCAGCAAAATGTGTCCATGGGCCTTTCTATTTGTGTGCGTGGTAAAATATACATAGCATGAAGTTTACCAATTTAAGTATTTTTAAGCATACAATTCAGTGACGTTAGTACATTCACAATGTTGGCTAACCACCACCAATATCCATTTCCAGAACATCGGATCAACCTCAACAGAAACTCCGTGCCCATTAAACACTCCTCACTCTCTCCTCCCCCAATCCGCTAATAGCCTCTACTCTTTTTGTCCATTAATTTGCTTGTTCTAAGTACCTCATATAAGTAGAACCATATAATGTTTGTCCCTTTGTGTTATGTTTCCATTTCATATTCAAAAAAAGGCATAACTGGTACAACCTTTGGAAAATGCTTTGGCAAATCTAGAAAAAACTTCATTTTTTAATTCTGAACATAGAATTTACTGTGTAGTAAATACTGTTTCTAAGCACTTTACATACAGTGATTCATTTAATCCTTACAATTGTCCCACGAGGCGGGTACTATTGTTATCATCCCATTTATATAGGAGAAAACTAAGACACAGAAAGATTAAGCAACCTAAGGCCACAGAGCTAGCAATTGGCAGAGCAAGGATTCCAACCTAAGCAGCCTCTCCTTCTAGAAATTTCTCCTGACTGAATAATTCAAGAAATAGACCAGGCTTACACGTCCATCACTAGAATGTCCACCGCTGTGTTTTATATGTGAAGGGAAGGGAAGGCAATATGCAGTGAGAGAGAGAGGAGGAAAGAAAGAAAAGGAAGAGACACACACTTGAAATGTTTAACAATGCGGGAGTGGTGAGCAAAACTTGGGGCTCCTTCCTGTGGCCTACAAAGCCCTGTTGGTCTGGCCTCTATTGCCCTGGCCTTGCTTCTCAGCCCCTGGCTCCCCACTGTCTACACACAGTGAGTCCCTTGCTCCTTCCTTCACCCACCAAGTGAGTCCCATTTGACTTGCTACTCCCTCTGCCTTGAAGGATCATTCCTTAGACACCTCCCTGGCTCAGGTCGGCCCCCCATTCTGACCTGTGCTCCAGGCCTCCCCAGAGGTATGCTTACTGACACCCCATCTCAGATAAAATCCATTATGCATACAGCGTTCATCTGCAGTCACCTCCACTAAACTGAAAGTAGGATTTGTCTGGTTCCCTGCGTCTCCCCAACCCTGTGATAGTGCTACAGATACGACAGAATCTCGGGATTTGTGAACGAAGGAACCAATGAACGATGGTGCTTTCATACAATGGACTTTATCATACCAATATTAGAAATCATTTATGGGTGCTTGAGTTGGTTAAGCATCCGACTCTTGATTTCGGCTCAGGTTATGATCTCATGAACCGTGAGTTCAAGCCCTGCCTCAGGCTCTCTGCTGACATTGTGGAGCCTGCTTGAGATTCTCTCTCCCTCTCTCTCAATCCCTCCCTCACTCACACTTTCCCTCTCTCTCAAAATAAATAAACAAATAAAACTTTAAAAATCATTTATGAATGACATGGAAAACCTCATTTTACAGTGTTAAATAACAAATAGGAAATAAAACTTCATATACACATTTAAGAACACATGAGCGATATTTGGTTATTTATATGATACTTTCTCTTTACTTTTCAAGTTTTCTGTAACAATAATGTACTACTTTTTCAGTCAGAAAAAAAAAAGTAAAGCATAAAAGTGTTTAAGTCCTGTGGCCAAGTACCTACTTGAGACATTTTTAGGTATAACCACTACATATATGCTCAAATGTATACAATGTAAGCCTCCAACCAGGCAAAGCTGAAGAACATCTTAAGTTTGGGACCAGCAATGGCCATTGTTGGGGGAAGGGCACATTCGACAGCTAGATAGAATGGTCAATTAGACATGGCCACCTCCAAAACCTCCCAGCCTAACTGAGGAGAAAAGACACAGCTGACAAAGGTCCCTCTTGGGGAAAAAAGCAAGGTAAACATTACAATAAAGAAATAAACATCAGGGGCGCCTGGGTGGCTCAGTCGGTTGAGCGTCCGACTTCGGCTCAGGTCATGATCTCACGGTCTGTGAGTTTGAGCCCCGCGTCGGACTCTGTGCTGACAGCTCGGAGCCTGGAGCCTGCTTCGGATTCTGTGTCTCCCTCTCTCTCTGCCCCTAACCTGCCCCACTCGCATTCTGTCTCTGTCCCTCTCAAAAATAAATAAACATTAAAAAAAAAAAATTTTAAAGAAATAAGCATCAGAGTCTCCATGACAGGGCAGGGCGTGGTGAGTGAGGTGTCAGAGGTGTCAGGACAGTGAGGGAGGTGTCAGAGATCTCAGAGGCCAAAACTAAACTCAGCCCTGCCACCCCTCCCCCCATGGACACCAGTTGGCAGGATTGCACAGAAACAAGAACACGGCCCTCCTTCCCACCGCTAGGATTTGGTATAGCAAGAAACAAGTTGCATTGTGGAAGGGAGAGCTGGGGCCAGGCAGAAGAAGGAGTTTGCACGTGGCTAAGAAATCTGGGCAAATGGAAAAAACCTGAAGCATTAGAAGCATTAGAGGAGGTAGGCGTCAGCATCTGCTGTGCTTTGTCCTCTCACCTGGGGTTTGGAAACAGCCTTTTGACCATCCGGATGCTGGAAACTTCCTTCAGATACTATACTCTCTGTTATGGCACAAAACACAAACACAGTGATGTGAACTTGTGCTTTTCCCATCTAATCTGAAGAAGGAACGTGGCTACTGTCGGCTTTTCTAACTGCACAGCAGCTGGAGGTCCCAGCCTATCCAGTCCAAACCAATTGGATCACGTAAATGTGAATCCACGGGCACAACCCTCTTCCAGCTGCCCCAGGACATGCTGGTCACCTGACCTCTACCCTGAACCAAGGCTGTTCCTTAGGAATCCTGGAAACCTGGGTCACGTGGAGCTAGCTCACAGGGTTCCTCCCTGACCTTCCCCTCCATTTGAGTCTCCTGTTTTGGACAGGACCTTATCTTAGAAGGTCTACGATGTAATCCCCCTGTCTGGCTGCCAGCATTCGCTTGGTGACTCAGCACTGCTCATCACACTTGGGTGCAAGTGGCATTTTCCTCCCTTCTCCACCCTGCAGCCTCTCTCCTAGGAACTCTGCATCCAAGAGGAGGGCAGGAGTGACCGCTCTGAGCCTCACTATGTCCAGTAGAGAGGCAGGCTGCAATGGAAGGGCAAGCCCTCGGAGGCACGCAGAGTCCCAGCCCCAGGGCTACCACAGAGCAGGCCCTCAGTCAGGTGCACACCCACCATTCAGGGCTTGATCAGCTCTGACCCCACCTCTGACCCCGCCCACCTCCATCATCTGCTTCCTCCCCTTCAACACTCCTCACCCCAGGCTTCCAGCCTAGTCGGCAGGTCTTACCAGGAGGTGGATATATCTGCTGGGTTTCTTCCCAGGCTTCTCCTCCAGGAGGGCCTGTCACGGCCATACAGCCACCAGTCCCTGGCAGACAGACCTCAGGAACCGAGTAAAGAGGCACGGGGACCCCCATCTGCCCCACACCTCCTCCTGCTGGACAGGAACTGGGCTGGTGGGGAATGGGGTGTTGTGAGCTGGGCTGGCCTGGCCCCATCTGCTCCGGTGTTGGCCACAAGCCTCTGCGGTCCCCAAGGGCTTCTGAGTGGCTCTGACGTCCTAAAAGATCATGGTAGAAACTGTTTCCTAAGGACATAGGGCAAAGAAGAAGGACTGAGACCTGCAATGTGACATTAGCGTGGACCCATCACACCAGGGTCATTCCTGCCATGTCCTCTTTAGAAAGCAGTCACAAGGACAGGCCGCTTGATGTGGCTGCCATTAATGTGATGACAAATACAACACAGCAGTGATTGTAACACCTGTCACTGCTTGTGACTTAGAGTTTACAAAATTATTTCCCTCACTGCCTTGTATGATCTCTGAGCCTTGAACCAGCACATCAGGAGGATAGAAATTACCTTCCTTGTTTCACTCCACACTTTTTTATTTGGGGGTAAACTTTCTCCTTTAAGGATTTCCTAATGGACTTGGGTGTTTGAAGCTTAGAAATTTTCCATTAAAACCCAAATCAGAACCACAGAAATGAACCAGAGCATCGGCCCCGGAAGCGAGTGTGGTGGGATTCCTTCTGGCTCTCCCACTTTGCTAATGAGATGGGCTGTGGTGTGGATGACTGGCTGATGGTCACTGGGCCAGTGGGGCTGCTGACCCACATGCTCAATTGGGTGACAAGGGACAGGGCTGCTTGCCGGTGGAAGCAGCATTCAAGAAGCCCTGGCCTGGTTCCCCTCCAGGCCTCTGCCTGGAAGGTGCTGGAAAACAGCAGCAAAGCTGAGAAACAGAAAGCAGGGCCCGCTTTCCTTGCCTTCCCCCAGCTCATCCTCCGTGAGGAAGATGCCCGCGAGTGGGAAACGGCTGGAAATCAAGAGATGACACCCTGTCCTGACCCCACCACAGGGCGGAGGGGTGTGGTCACTTGGGGAAAGGGCCCAGAGCTAATTGGGGGTAATAATGCTGGCTGGAACCAGCACTCAGGGGCATCCTGAGGGGAAAGGAGGCATGTGCTGGCAACATTTTGAAACATTTGTCACATGTCTATAGCAATTGGTAGCTCAAAAATCAAAACTGATAGCTCAAAAAAATCTTCCTGTGTTTCCAACACCTACATGAAACACAGACAATCCACCCTCTCTGGCCTCAAGAAACACATCAGCTGGGGAGAAGGTACGGAGGCAGGTGAAACAATGAGATCACGATACAACATGGTGAGTATTAAAACCTGAATGTGAGGCAGAAACTCTAAACATGTGGGAACTTAGAAGTGTCAGGATGGCTGTGGCCAGACAGAGCTGTGGGGACAAGGTCAGATTTGTACAGGCAAGGAAGTACCCCCCAGGAAGAGCCAGGCGAATATTTTCTAAGTTCTGTTATCTCTACGATCAGGCCCAGAGAGTCAGCCATTTGCACTCAGGTCATCAGCACGGGTACCTGATGGTCCTCCGACTCCAGAAGCATCTGAGTGAGCAGGACAAAGATCCCCAGTGTCTCCTGTGACCTTCTGCTATTAAACACAAAGTAACATCTTTTTAAACTACACAAAGAAAAGCAAGAACAGGGAACAATGGTTTAAAATTAAGTCAAGGGGCTCCTGGGTAGCTCAGTCCGTTAAACGTCCAACTTTGGCTCAGGTTTGTGAGTTTGAGCCCTGCATTGGGCTCCGTGCTGACAGCACAGAGACTGGAGCCTGTTTCAAATACTGTGTCTCCCTCTCTCTCTCTCTGCCCCTCCCCTGCTCACTCTCTGTCTCTCAAAAATAAATAAACATTTACAAAAAATTTTTAAATAAAAAAATAAAAATTAAGTCAAAAAGAAACTTCAGAGGGAGTGACGAGGTATGAGAATCTGGACCGGATGCTGAGGGCTGGTGGGGGAGGGGCAAGGGCAAGGCCTCAGCCCTGCATCTCTCCTGGGTGTGCTCAGAGCAGGCAGGGACCAGGAGACCAGCATCTCCCAGCGTCTCCCCAAAGAAGGGGCAACTGGAAGGGCCCCAGGGCCCCGTGCGTGCAGCCCATGGGAGTCAGGGCCGTGTGTGCCTTGAAAAATCCACCCTCTCCCGTCGTTATAGAGATTGGAAGAAAGAAAATGGAGGCAGGCCTGTTCGCATTACTGGTACAATTACTACCAGCAGCTTCTGCAGTTGTCAGAACAAAAAGGAAAGGTCCGGAAATCTTTTAAGCAATTGCCCTACATTACATGAAAGTGACACGAGTCCACTGTGATCCATTGTTCCTAACAGAGAGATGAAAGCTTTAATGCTCATAAATGTAGCTTCTAGGACCAAAGACAAGGGTGATTGGCAAGAGGGCCCCAGGGCCTCACAGGCAAACCCAGGAGACCATCTCTGCCCGAGGGACAGGCAACAGCTGGGGGGCTGAGCGCCACCCCCTCCCGGGTCAACCTGTGTCTCGCGGATGGGGGACTTCATGGCCCTCCGTGGGATCGGGGACTTGCCAAGGTCAGTGCTCTGTTCCAGGGGAACGGAGAGAGAAACAGAGGTCTCACCACCATCCCGGCTCCAACCCCGCTCACCGCCAGCTCCTTGAGCCGCCTCCGAAGCTGCACCAGCCAGTCTGGCTCCAGGTCCCGGTCTCTGCGTCTGTCTACAACCAAGGGATCTGACAGCTTCAGTTTCTCCGCTAGCTGTGCCCGGTTCCCAACCGGGTCAGGGGCGAAGGTAAGAGAGGGGAAAGCAGACATAGATGATGGGGAAAGAGGCAACAGGGGAATAGGAGAAAGACAGTCTTAACTCCCTTGCAAATTAGATTACCAAGAATAATTGATTAGCAAATCCAGCAGATACCTTCCTGAAACTGCAACATAAATAAACAATTAACCCATCTTGGTGTTAGATATGCAATAAAATATAAGAAGAAACTGTTACCCAGCTTTGTGTCTCTGCAAAGTTGTCTCCTCTAGTACTGCTTCTCAAGTACTGCACTTGGGTGCTCCCAGGAATCACCTGGACTGTTGCTAAAATGCTAATTCCAATCCCAGAATTCCATGGGGTGGGGACAGCCCCTCCATTCTGAGTCCCTGAGCCCCCTACATTTTTCAGGGGCAGGGGGCTCAGCACCACAGATTTTGCTGGCTGCTGAATCCAACAGTTGGACCTTGTCTAAAGCAAAGCAAAAATTGACAACAGGCTGTCTTTTTACTCTCCAGCTAATGGATTTTTCTTCAATTAATTGGCACTATTTGCCCGATCATTTTCTTCCCCTGGAACTAAACGGTGATATGTTATGTTGTCGTTTTTAAACGTACCCCACATGTGATAAAGTATTCCATGCATTTAAAAGCATTTTAATAAGGCTCATTTCCTGTTTTAATCACTAAAATATATACTCTAAGTCCAGCATTTATAATTAGAACGGCTGACCGGAACATGTGGTTTTACTGTCCCAGAAAAGCGGATGCAAGAATAAATTCTTGGCACAGCACACGTCTGCTTTCCAGCCCCCCCGATCCCAACAACCCCCGCCCACTGCCTGCTTCTTTGTGTGGTGTCAGGACTCTGCTTATCATGCCTGGGCATGCGTACGTGGTCAAAGACAGCCATGGGCTCCAATTTTCCAGCATGTTCAAAGGAGATGGGCTGTGGAGTCTAAGCTGCTTTAACAATAGCTTTCTCTGAACACTGAAGATAAAACACCTGCAGAGAACCCTTTGAGAAACTCACCTTGATGAGTTCCACTAATAGCACAGGGTGATCGCTCTCTCCTTGGCTAAGGAGGGCCGTGCCAATGGCTTCGCAGTAATGCAAGGCCGGGGACGCAAGGCCATAATCTGCCAGACGGGAAGCATAAAGGAGCTTATACACCTGTGGAGAGGAGCAGGGCCAGTGACTAGTCCATCCGGGCAGGATAGAAGGAGAGACATGTAGATAAGTCAGCTGACTGCCAGCTTCAGCTAACTCTGCCATCCAAAATATCAAGGAGGGCCTCGTGCCATTTGGTTTACTCGGTCTGCGTAGGGGCACAGTTGCAAATCCAGCCTGCAGGTCACACATCGCTGAGAAAGGGATGGGAGTCACATCAGTTCAGTCTCTGGAGACCGAGTCACTACGGGAATGCACCAGACTAGTTACTTCTGATAAACAAGTCCACGTAATCTGGAGAGCCTGGCATTTGTGGAGCATAGGACCAGGCACCGGGGGAGACATAGGAAGGAAGAAGAAATGACTCTGATGCAGGCAGACAGCTATTTACAGAAGCATGAGGGGCACAGCAAGGTAGAGCCATGAGGGTTTGGAAATCAGACAGGCCCAACTTCAAATCCCAGCTCTACACTGGGTATGCCACATTGCGCCTGTTACCACACCTCCCTGTGCCTCAGTTTCCTCACTACAGCATGGGGATAATACTGTTCACCCCTTGGTTGTTGTAAAGATTAAATGAGACAATCCATGTAAAGTTCTTAGAACAAATGGCAGGCAAGAGATAGGAGCCCACAGCATGTGACTCCTCTCTTCAGTTTCCTGTTTGGCAAAAGGGAGTCATGCCCAACTCGCGGGGTTAGAAATAATACTCAAAGCACAATAGCGCCCTGCTGGCACATAGAACACACTCGCTAAAGCTGACTTCCTTCCTGTCTGCCCAAAGGTGACCGAAAGGTGGGATGACCAAAGAAGAGAGAGAGAGAAGAGAGACCTGTTCCCAAAGGAGCTCATCTGCTCGGCTTTGCTGGGGAGGGAGAGTCTTCGGTAAAACTATGAAGGAAGCTACTATACACGAAGGCCATCATTTTCGAGCATTTTTGTGCTTTTTGTGTTGTGGGCTGTGAGTGTGCGTGCGCGTGTTGTGTTGCCAGGCGCACTCTCCACACGGGCACTGAAGGAGTCCTGATGAATTGGAGGTGTAACATCAGGTCATCAAGCAGAGAAGCTGAGAGAAGAGTAGAACCTGCAGGGCCCGCGCCCCCCCTCCCCCGCACAGCGGAAGCCCCGAGGGGAAGACAGAAGGGTGAGGGCAGGGACGGAGTGGGAAGGAACTTGCGCAGCTAGGAGACTCAAAGAGATGGGAGAAGCACGTCGGAAGGAGGGAGCAGGCTGGGCAAACCCCCCTGGGCTGGGCCTTCCCGCCCCCCCCCCCCCACAGGCCGCATGGCCAGAGGGGAGGAGGAGAAGGGAGAGCTGTTTGCGGAGAGCGGCACTTGCTGCTGCGGAGCAGGTGCGACAGGTCGGGGGCCAATTTCCATTTGTTTGGGGGCAAGGCAGGAGCCTCCAGCAACAGGGGCTGCTGCATTGATTTGCTTTCGTATCTTGAAATGCAGACTTTTAGGGGACCTAGAAAGAAATCCTAACCCTTCCCACGCTCAGGCTAACGAGGAAAAGTGCTGTAGATGACTTCGCCCAGCTACCCTGTGCCAAATAGCAACTCTGGAAACCCAGCTGCTCGCGGCCATGTGACGCAGCTAAGGCGGTGCCCTCGGGTGGGTTCAGTTACCTGGAAAGAAGGGATGAAGGATTTGGGGCGGCCCAGCATCTGACAATACTCGAAGATTTCCGTCCTCTGGATAGCCTCAGTTGTTGCAAATTTCAGAAACTCTTGACTACAGCCAGGGAATAACAATAAAAGAAATTGAGGGGGGATTGGGAGGAACTTAAATCCTAGTAGACAAGCACCAGCTGCATCCGAACAAGGTAGATAGAGTTCCTGCCCTGGGCTGATCCCTGGGGTGACTCCAAGATCCAAGATGGGAAAGAGACTGGGGGCTTCCGGAGTGAATGTTTTGCCTCCTCTTTCTCCTCCTTCTTGGGGCTGGGGGAGGAACAGAGCAGAGCCCTGCACCAGAAGTGCAGAAAGGGGGGTCCTCCACCTTCTTTGCTGGAGGGTCACCTAAGGCAAACTGACCTTCCTCCTCCTCAGAAGGGCACTAGGCGCTGCTCTTTAACATGCTGAGAGCTCACCTTAGTGCCCTGAAGGCCTAGAACGTGCATCTATGCAAGGCCACTCCTGGCCCCAACAAAACAGCATAAGAGGGTGCTCTCGAGAGCACCCAGAAAAGAAGGCATGGCCAAGAATGGGGACAACAGCTGAGCCAAAAATCAAAGGACGGTCCCTATGCTGGCTGTTCATTCAGCCAATGAGGCAATGAGGAAGTGGGCTGGCCAAATGTGATCCCAGGGGCTACCAGACCCCTCCACGGGCCCTGACGGCTTGGCGTGCTGTGTGAAATCTCGATCACCACAGGTTATCTCCAGAAATGTCCTTGTACCATATAAACATAGGAGGGAGACGAATTAACCCGTGCACATGTACTGTCACATTTGGCACAGGTGGTCTTCTCTGACAAGCCCACTATATGCTGTCAGAGACCACAACCCAGAGAGAGCTGGCCACGGCTGTACATTTCCACAGAGGTAGGCAGTTTTGCACAACAGTTGAAAGGACTTCACAGCCTCACAGCCTGAATTCCAAGTCCCACGTGACTGCACACTAGCTGTGCTATCTTAGATAAGTTATTTAACCTCTCTGTGCCTTGGTTTCCCTCCTCTATAAAGTTACGATTAAACATATACTTTATTCATAGGATAAATTTGTACTGATTAAAGGAAATAGTGCAAATAAAATGGGGGCGGGGAAGAGAGATCCAGAACATGGAGAACTGCTAAGAAGCAAACAGATCTTTTTTGTCCATTTACTCATTGTCTACAGGCTTATTAAGATCCTTCCGTGTGAAGGGGAGTCTGGGAGGCTCAGCTGGTTAAGCGTCCAACTCTTACTTCAGCTCAGGTCATGATCTCGCAGTTCCGTGAGTTCGAGCCTTGCGTCGGGCTCTGCGTTGATGGTGCGGAGCCTGCTTGAGACGCTCCCTTTCTCTCTGCCCCTCCCCCACTCGCACTCTCTCTCAAAATAAATAAATAAACTTAAAAAAAAAGATCCTTCTGTGTGAAAACGCTAACGTTATGGCCAACAAAGAATAAGTAACAGGCTGGATTTTGAGTAGTTTGTGCACCGTCAGTGTAGGGGTGTAAGGAGTAAACATAAACTTCTTGCAATTTCCAATTCTGCCCAGGGCTGACTCTGAGACAAGCCCAGGGCTGCCTAATACAGAACCTCAAGCCACCCCGATCGATCGCACTGACAGTTCTTAAGAGATAATGTCTGGTCATGGAGCCAGGGCGCCACCAAGTGGTCAGAAGGGGGCAATACACCTCAAAGACCCACACGCAGTTTTGGGGAGCAGGGCTGGGGCCTGAGGCCCCCTGGAGGTGTGATGCGGCTCCCACCGGGCACACCTCCCTGCCCAGATCTGTGCAGAACAGCCCCAGAGGAGGGGAGCAGCAGTAGGTGAAATGCATACAAGAAAATGGAAAGTAGAGCCATGAGACCCAGCAAGGCCTCCCTCAAACAATTCCCTGGAAACCGTCCTTCCCGTTCCCTTTCCCCGAGGAGACCCTACCTGTGGCTACTGCCAAGCAAGGCCAGATGATCTGTCTTCACGGTGTAGTGGCCGAAGGGCACGTGAGCCACGAGGTAGCAGAAGTGGGCTGCTTCCACCAGCCCCTTCCCAGCTGCAGGAGGAGGAGAGCAAGGCCCAGTCACGGAACATGACTGTGTGGGGACCCACCATCGGGGCGGGTGGGAGAGAGATGGCAGAGGAGGCTCGGGGTCCGAGGGGAGAATCCTGGGGGGAGGGAAGGCCAGAGTCGCTGGCCCCAAACCCCACTGTCCCCTCCCACCAGCATTTTTGGCTTCGGACATTACATTTCAATTCTTTTCAGCCAGAATACATCACTGATTCGTGTTTTCCTAGTATATTCGTGATTAGGAATTTTCTAAGCATTTTAAGTCCTTCCTGAGGGTGAAAAGAGAGCAGATGCCTACACCTGAGCAAAGAAGTAGCTGTTTTTAAATTAGACTCCTTGGGGGCACTAATGCTTCCTCTGCTAAAATCAAACAATAGAAAACTTTTCGCAGGGCTCATAAAAACTACCAATAATGACCAGCCTGTTCCCATTTTCAGAATGTTCTCCCATACATTTTCCATTACCTCAAAATTGAATTAATTCAAGTAGGTGACGTACTCAGCACAGGGCCAGGTGCCCAGGAAGGACTAAACAAAACCCGCCTCCCTTTCTAACCATCGGCCGCTGACCCACCTGCCGTCTGACTTGGTGCTACCTCGCACATCGCTCTTTTCCGTTTAACAGAGCAATATTTCACAAAGTTAACAAAGAGTATCATGATTTCTAGGCATTCAGCCCCTTGACCAAATTTGAGAACCTCCGGTCTGGAACATTCTGTAACCCCTAAGTGTTTATAAAGCAAACGTTCACTGAGAGATAATAAAGGTAAAGCCTACGCAATTACTCAGGGTAGTTCAGGCAAAAATAGAAGTTCCTCTCTGGCTGAGCTGGGTCGCCGTGCGGCTAACCATAACAAGAGGGGAGGTTCCCTGTGTGTTAGCTCCATCCTGGGGGGAATCTGACCAGGGATAGAAAACCAGCTGCTGAGGGGAGCCTCCGCAGCAGCCCAGCCCGAGTCTCAGGGGTCTGGACTGCATTGCAGCAGAAAATCTGGGAAACGGAGAGACAAGAATGACACTCCTTTCTCTGGAGTTTCCGACCCCCAAACACTGAGGCCCCTGGGTCAGAGGAAAGCCTGAGGCACAGACGCAGGCCCTGCACAGAACCTAAAAGCCTGAGGATAGACGTGTAAAGTGGCCTGGACACAGCCTAGAGGAGAGGAGGGGGCAGGGCTGGCTTCTGCTTACCCAGAGTGTCCCCCATGGTGACAATTGTGCGCTGATGCAGCTCCAGGTCCCCACTCTGATTTGACAGAATCACGGCCAAGTGAGGCCTCCAGTCTCCCCACTGCTTGTCCCCACAGCACTGGAAGGCAGCAGACAAAATGGAAGATTTACTGGCTGAAGGATCACAGGCCACAACGTGGATGAAAAACTTTGTTGTCTGTCTCCTGGTTTCGAGGAGTTCAGGGAAGGCCGGCTTCCGCCACCTGCATTGCTGCCAGTCACTGATTTCCAGATCTCCTTTTAAAAAGTAAGACTTGGGGCTCCTGGGTGGCTCAGTCGATTAAGCATCTGACTCCTGACTTCAGCTCAGGTCATGATCTCACGGTTCATGAGTTCAAGCCCTGCTTGGGTTCTGCACTCACAGTGCAGAGCCTGCTTGGGATTCTCTCTCCCTCTCTCTCTCTCTGCCCCTCCTCTGCTCTCCCTCTCTCAAAATAAATAAATAAGTAAACTTAAAACAAACAAACAAACAAAAAGACAAGACTCCTGGAAGGATGGGCAGGCAGACAGACACGGACGCATACATGCATTCGTAGGAACCTCAGGCTATAGGTAAATAAAATGACACTTTTGATCACTTACTGATTTTCAGATTTCTTCCTGGTACCCCTGACCCCAACAGCTAGGGACAAATCCAGAAAAAGAAAACAAAACAAACCCTGATGTTTCAGTGGGAGAAGGAAGACCAAACATCCTTGGTTCATATGCAGAATCCACATCAGCCTGTTAGAAGTCAGGGCAACCCTAGGCCCCTTAATACCTTACCAAATGGCTTGTGTTTTCTGGTTTTACAAAGGCCTTTCACACACATGACCTCAGTTAATTTTCACAACCCTATTAAGTTGAATTCCTACGGCTGGAGAAAAGCAGGCCAAGTGGCCCAGCCCCGCACCCAGTCCCCGTTCATCTTGCTCCCAGCTGAGGGCTCTGCCCGCTCCCTCTGGTGACAATGCAAGGGCAGCAGAGCTCCACCAGGGGGCAGCAGGGTGCACACAGAACCCTGGAAGTGGGGAAATGCCCCACACAAATGGTGGGGCTTGAGCTTCCCTTCTCTGGAATGAAGGGGAATTTTAGGACAGGAAATGTCTATAAAGAAGCAATAGAACATCACAGAAACAACCCAGGCCCTGGATTCAACTGGCATCCCGCCTTTTTACTAGCTGTGTGACTTTGAGCACGTTTCTCAAAACCTTTTTTCCTCATCTCTTAAGTGGAGATCATAATATGAGTTATATTCTACATAACAGTTATTGTTGATAATGAAATAAGATAGCTAGGTAAAGCACATAGCATAGTGCTTTGCACTTAGTTTGCCCTTTATAAATTATACATAGGTGCATATACACAGATGTACACACACACACACACACACACACACACGGAAGCCCAGCAAAAGGAAGGAGGTGATTTGTAGACCAGTCCATCTTCCAGTTTGTTATTGGAATGGGTAGAGCAAGAGATCGATAGTGATAGCTAAGATTTGGAAGTCAAAACAATCCCTAATTATTTGGTCTTTGTAATTATCCCCAGGAACAAAAGATGCTTTATCCAACTCCATTTTATAGTTACTCTTTGTTTATCTGGGCAATGCAGTGTAAATGAGGGTGATGATGATGATAAATCACAAGAAGAGCAGTTCTTACTGCACTCTGACCGTGAACCATACCCGCTGCTAAGCGTTTCTCCTAGAACGGTCACACGCATTGGGTACTATTATTATCCCCGCATAAGCCAGGCCCTTTCTCGCTCTAACGAAAGGAACGGGCAAAAGAAAAATCCTTGCTGAAAAGAACAAACATTTAGAAGTCATTCTTCTATCTCTTCCCTAGGTGATTTGAAAAAAATCACCGTAAAGCAGACGTATGGAGAGAAAGAGTGTGCAAGAGAGAGCATACACCTGACTAACTTCAACGGGTCAAGCATGGTCGTTGA
Organism: Panthera uncia; assembly: GCF_023721935.1. NCBI lineage: Eukaryota > Metazoa > Chordata > Mammalia > Carnivora > Felidae > Panthera > Panthera uncia. The sequence goes on from NC_064813.1 coordinate 19,120,852, forward strand.
TCTGCTCAGATATTCTCTCTCCTTTACGCTTCACAATAACTCTCTTGGTTAGGCATCAAAATGCCCACAAAGAGGAAAACCTGAGGCTCTGAGATTAGGTAACAAAGCCAAGCTCACAGAGCAGCAAGGAGCAGGCTCTGGTTAAACTTGTGATAGAAGCCTACATCTGGGTTTTCCGGCCGCCGTGTCTTTTCCACTCATTCCAAGTAACTAACAGCCAGCCTTTTCCTGGGTGCCAGATGCTAGGTCACTCTCAAACACTGAGATCAAATACCGCCTTGGCACATCACTTCCTGCTCCTCAGTTTTCTCACCTAAACACAGGGAACATTTAGTTAACTCTACCACTGCAGTGAGACCCAGTGGACCATATGTTGATTACATAATTTCCTGCATTTAGTGCTTTGTGACATGATGCACCGTCATGGCAGTGCATGGCATTCCGCTGAACTGTGAGCACTCCATGTTCCAGTATAGCCAGTGGGTTTGATGATGGGGCATGAAAGTCATCATCTCTCTTTTCCTTTCTAGGAATCGTCCCCAAGCAATAAGAAGAACAGAAAAGCAAAAATGTGAAGTCCATTTTCATTAAAACTGGGTGACAGCAAAAACCCAAACTTCAAAATATAAGAAAAGGCTGCCAAAGGTAGTGGAAATTGAACAGAGTGCAGGAGGGAGCAGAGAGAGAATTCCAGAAGGAGAGGATCCCACAGCCATCTCTGCCGACTTAGGAGAAGGAAAGGCTACACAGATACCCACAGAAAACCCCAGATCATGTGGGAAATGCCAGATAGCTTGCAATGTGGCCCTGGCCCCACCCCAGCACAAACCTACCAGAAACTACTGGCCCAGGGAAGACTCAACTCCTGTCAAGGAACAAGCACAAAATCTGTACAAATACACTGTAAAGATAGAAGAAAGGAAGTAATATGAAAAACTAATGGAAGGTAGAAAGAACATTCACTGGAAAAATGTTACCACAAAACAAAGAGATATCACCAAACATTTCATCATGAATTTAAGTAAAATCACGAAACAATTTCTTCTATGAAGCAAGGGCATTATCACTAATGCTAAGTGATAAGAGCTCAGGAAGAAGACAACAACAGGAAGAGGCCAATGTGACCTGCAGAGCTCAGGGAAGAAGTGAGAGAAAAATCCGAGAAATCAAGATAAAACTGGCACAAAAATTAAGAGACAGTGTCTCTTTCATCAATATGGAAACACAGGAAGGGACACATAGGATGGCAATGAGAAGAGCAAAAAAAAAGAAGAAGAAGAATAAGAAGAGGAAGAAGAAAAAGAAGAAAAGGAAGGAAGGATGGAAAGAAAGAAATTTTAATTAAAGAGAATATAATCTGTACATGTATACGTAAATAGTTCATATCTATATGAAATGTGCACATATGGAATTCCTGAAAAAAAATAATGGAACAAAACAAATATCGAAGGATATAACGCAAGAAAACTTCCTTGAACGGTAAAATATGAATGCACGTATTAAAACAGTATGCTGTGTCCCAAGGAAAAAAAAAACAAAACTGCTCTGACAGCACCAATACATCCTGGTAAAGTTACTAGATTTCAAAGGTAAAGAAGGATACTTTGGGGAAAAAAGATACTTTCATAGGGAACTATCAAGCTGGCCTCAGACTTGAGCCATCTCCAACTCTAGACAGCATGTAAGACCAAATATGTCCAACTTTGCAGGATGGATGTGCAGGGGGGGAAAGAACGGTGGCCTTACTGCAGGAAGCCTGGGGACAGTCTGGCTCTCTCGCTATTCACGCACACTGAGCAGGCAGCTATGGTATTGTGAAAATGACAAGGTTTTTGGAATCAGACAGACAGAGCCAATCCTGGCTCCACTGCTCCTCGCTCAGTGATCTATGGTCATAAGACACCTTTGCACCTTAGTTCCCACCTCTGTAAAACGGGGGTAGGAATTCCTTCCTCTGTGTATTAAATGAAATCATATGAATGAATTGGGCCAGGTGCAATTACCACTTATTTTTAATCTTTAAAGTCATCACCTCGTTCCTGAGCTGTCCCCACCCCCCCCAAAACCCTTAGGACACTGGGGTATTGAAGGAGGTCTGTCACAAAGAATACCGTGGCTGCCTGTGGGATCCTCCCCGACATGAACTGGAAGAGGGTCTGCAGTGGGTCATTGGACGCCAGCGTGCTGGTAAAGCTGCAGAGAGAGACGACCGTTAGTGGGGACCAAGCCGAGAGAGCCTTTGACCCATTGCCAGCGGGGCAAACCCCCCGTAGTTCTCTATTTGACTTCAGCAGCTTCTTTCCGAACATGAACTTCTCTTTGCTTTTCTGCAGTGCCTCTGCTTGGCTCCCACTTTGGGGGGATCGGCAGGATCTTCATTCCACCACAGATGGGGCTCTCTGTTGGGGGGTGTTTTCTGCACTTTGGCACTGATGCCCCAACTCTCCAGTAACCATTTCTATAGGTCTTCTTTGTCACGGAAATGCTGCACATCTCAGAGATCCCTAGAGAGCCCCAGCAGTTAACCCAAACATCTTCTCTGCGGGCCCCTCCTACCCAGTCACCCTCAACTTCTAGTCCCCTGAAGCAGTTCCCCTCGTGCCACGCCCACAGCCTCCAGGGCTGGTTTTCTGGCTCGTGACTAGCCTGGGTCTTTTACTCACATGCACTAAATAGCCATTTTCAGTAACCAAAGAGGCGTAGAACAGGGACCAGAAATGATCTTCCTGATGACAAACCGTGGGATATGCTTAACAAGGATATAATAAGCTCTAGAGCTGATTTGAGATTTAAGCATACTCAGTAAGAGATATTTTTCACAATTCACCGGGCCCCATCAAAAATCAATGGCCCAAGGCAAAAATCTGTCGCAGAGATGTATGCTACAATGTGGGATTGTGGGATGTTCATTTCCAAAGCCCAGAGGAAAATCGTCCCTCAGAACAGGCTTTATAGGACGGGGGAAGAACGCGGTCTTTTATTTAATAGCACCCTTGCCTCGGGAGCTCAGAGCGCTTATCATAATAAAACTCCAGGGTTCCTCACCATCCTGAACATAATGAAGTGCACAGAGGTGTTACCAGTCCCTGGGAAGACTGAGGGTTAGAGTAGAAGAGAGACTCCACGGAGGCCGTGGTGGAGAAGGGTAGTGTGGCAGCCTTGAAGGGAGGTACCATCTTCTCAGCCATCTGCCCAACAGCCAATTTATGGCCAATTTAAACTTAAGTCAAGCTGAGAGGTTCACAGCTTCACAGCTTCGACTAACACAGGAAGAGAACATTTTGAGGGAACATCCTTCTCACGGTCTGATCCAAGCCTGCCCCTTATGGGAGGGCCCCCCGGCCCTCCCCACCCCTAACACATGTCTATCCCTGCCAACCCACAGATCTGGCTGCAGCTGGAGGGGCTTACTCAGGAACCCTTCTCCAGCACCCCTACCCCCCCCCCCCCATTTAATTCCCCTTATTCCAAACTCCTGGCTATGTGGTCAGCCTCCATTCCTGTCTCATCCTGGTTTGGGCATTCTTCCCGGTCTCGGTGTGCTGGCATGATCTCTGACTAAACACATTCCTTCAGTCTCGTCATGTCCCCTGCCCTAGATGAAGACTTCTGCTTGTAATCCCCTGTCCTATAAAGCCTGTTCCTAGCACAGCTCCTGCTCCCCCATATCCCGACCTTCCTCTCAGCACCCACATCCCCCACTGCAAGACTCAGTGGTAGACAGCTACTAACTCTCAGACCCAAAGCTCTGTCAGTTAACCCTAAGTGGTCACCTATTCCCTCACTGATGGAACTATCTAGAACAGCCCCTCCCAAAGAGAACTACCGGATTGCAGAAACCCATGCAATTTTTGGAAACTCAGACCCTGAGAAATATTACTAAACTGAATATTTAACATAGCAGGTAGAAAGAATGTGTCCATGTCTAGGTTGTAAGAATCTGGAGAAGCGATATGCTAGGTCCAGGTCAGAAGAGAAAAACTGGAAGGATGCTTGGTGCATGGGGCTTCCCAGCACATCCTGCATTTGCCTCCCAACACTCCCTCCCTTGGCGGGCCTCTCTCTGCTCTCTGCTCCTTAGGTCTTCTTTGCCAGTGGCCTGCTCACCCACTCATAACCCAGCTGTAGGTCCTTGGGTCCATCTTGCTGGCGAGGAACAAAGCGTGGCCCCACAAGTGGTTCTTCATGGCCCACTCCAAGGCTTCCTGAAAACAAAAGCACGTCACAGTCAGCATGGCCCTATTCACCTTCCCACAAACAACAAATGTCGATGGTTGGGTACTGCTGCCTTTGAGCTGTACAAGCTGGGCTCCCAGCTCGGAGCGTCATCTGTGAGAGGGACAAAGGAAGAACGGGTGCCTATTTCTCTCTAAGATGTCCCTTCTCCAGCCTTCACTTTATCAAATACATTCTGCTATTTCATCATCTGCCCCTCAAACATAGCTTCCAGTCAGCCTTATCTCTTTAGCAGAAGTCACATGATACTTTTACGAATCTAAGCACCGAACACGAGAGAAGCACCGCGCCCCAAGGACTGAGTCTCAAAGTACAGGTAGCAAGATGACATTCATGGGGGCGTGTTACAGGAAAGGTTTCTTTTTTAACAACTGTGGCAGAGACTGTTAGCTCCCCACCAAAAGCCATTGTCCCCTTCCTGGGCAAAGAACTGCACCCCATTTTCCCGCCTCCCATGCACCTAGAAGTGACTGAGTTCCAGGCTCTAGAATGGCAACAGAAATGGCCATATTGCATCCAGATCTGGTGCATAGAAGTCCTGTGCCCGGTCCGCCATGCCCTTTTCCCCATCTGGCTGGCTGGAATGAAGATGGCTTCTCATTCCATATAGACTATATGCTCAGGTGGTACAGCCTCCTACATGCCTTGAACTACTCCGGGAAGAAGGGCTGACCCACCGTTCTGCTCACCTGCCCAGGATGCCCACATGAATAGAAAGTAGCTGCCACCATGTTTGAGCCAGTTTGCATAGCAGTCGACCTGCCCCACCTAATATTATAACTAATTGCTTGTTAACTATCTAGTGCTTGTTGTCTATCAACTTCATATGCCAAATTAATGACACCATTAACTTGGTGAGATGGGTTAGAGGCTGTAAGTTTTAACACACACACACTCACACTCACCTTTTCATTCAATTTTCAGAATTATATATTTGAGGTTTTGACCTGGTATTAATAATTTCTTTAGTGCCCTCAAATAATGCGATTTTTTGGACAGGAAGTCACTGATGAGGTAACTCCACTTCCAAGCACAAATTTCCTTGATCATCCTGACATCTCCCATGCTATCTTATTTGAAAAGGGAGAGAACAAATTTAAACAACCACAATTAGGAAATTCAACTTCATATCCACTACAAGCAAAAATGACATTGAGTTACTCTTTACATAGGTTAAACTAATTCACAACAGTATTTTTTTTATAAATATAGCTTTTCTATTTTTTCAATTTATTGTTGAGAGAGAGAAAGTGTGAGTGAGCAAGGGGCAGAGGGAAAGAGAGAGAATCCCACAGGGGCAGAGAGAGGGAGAGAGAAGGCGAGACAGAGAATCCCCAAAGAGGGCTCGAGCTCACCCAATATGGGACTTGAACTCACAAACCGTGAGACCATGACCTGAGCTGAAGTCGGATACTCAACCTACTGAGCCACCAGGTGCCCCCACAACAGTATTTTTTTAAGGGAATTACTAATAATTGGTTGGGAATCACCACTTTGCTCAAAAATTTGCATCTCCAAAAATATAATTTAGGAATAAGTGAACTGAGAACTTACATTGAGGATATTAATCTGACACAGTGCCAGAAATGAGACCCCAGTCAATATTAATAAAGGTTTTAAAGACATTTTGGTCTCCAGTTCCTCATGAACCACTCCGAGCCCCCAGAGTACTCCTTCTATCCCCTGCTCACCTCTGGGGCTATAGGTATGGCAGGTGGTGCAGTGGATGGTCAGAAGCCCAAGTTCAGACATCAGGCTGCCTAGATCTGAACCCTGGTTTTGTTACTTACTAACTCTCCTCATTTGTCAGTACACAAAACAAGAATAGAACCTAACCCACAGGGCTTCTATGAAGATAAATGAGACAATGCATGTAAGATGTTAAGTAAGTGCCTGGTACATAGAAAGCATTTTTTAAATATTTGCTTTTGGGGCGCCTGGGTGGCTCAGTCAGTTAAGTGTCCGACTTCAGCTCAGGTCACAATCTTGCGGTTTGTGGGTTTGAGCCCCGCGTCCGGCTCTGTGCTGACAGCTCAGAGCCTGGAGCCTGCTTCGGATTCTGTGTCTCCCTCTCTTTCTGCCCCTCCCCCATTCACACTCTGTCTCTCTCTCTCAAAAATGAATAAACATTAACAAATAATAATGATAAATAAATAAATAAATATTTGCTTTTGTTATTGTTATTGCTATGGTCATTACTTAATCTTTCTTAAGGAAAGAGATTTTTATTGATTTATTTCTGTATCCCCCACTGGATTCAATGCCTTAGAAGTTGTGGCTGTTTGACAAATGTTTACCGAATAAATAAATTGTGAAACTCCAGGTCCCTACTATATAGTGAACAGGAGGATGGTTATCATATGATCCCACTAATTTTCACTGAATATCATGTCTACCACTCATTTAAAATATAATATCACATGAATGCAGGGTGTTATATGTATAAGTGATGAATTACTGGGTTCTACTCCTGAAGTCAATATTACACTGAATGCTAACTGACTAGAATTTAAATAAAATTTTGGAAAAAAATAAAATAAAATATAACATCATATACAGATAAACAGAGATTAAAGATTCAAATGTAAAGGTGAAGTCACAAAAGTATTTGAACCTTATTTTCATAAATTAGTTTTAAAGTAGGAAAGCCTTTCTAAATATCACCCCACAAAAGTAATTTCGTACAGAAAGTCCTTAAAAAGTAAAGAGCTCTTACAAATCAATAAATAGAGATCAAACACCCAACAGAACAACATAGAAGATCCATGACAAAATAATTCACAGATTAGGGGCACCTGGGTGGCTCAGTCAGTTAAGCAGTTAAGCGGTTAAGCGTCCGACTTCAGCTCAGGTCATGATCTCACAGTTCATGGGTTTGGGCCCCCCATCAGGGTCTGTGCTGACAGCTCAGAACCTGGAGCTTGCTTCAGATTCTGTGTCTCCCTCTCTCTCTGCCCCTCTCCCACTCATGCGCACATGCACACTCTCCCTCTCTCTCTCTCTAAAATAAATATTTTTAAAAATTTTAATTCACAGATTAAAAGATATTCAACTTCATTTATAACAAGAGAAAAGAACAACTCCACTAAATTTTATATATGTATATATATATATATATATATATATATATATATATATATATTTTTTTTTTTTTTAACCTTTCAGATTGGCACATATGAAAAGCTTGGAAACACCAAATTGGTAAGAGTAGGGAAACAGGAACTCTCATATATTGTTCATTGAGTAATTGGTACAACCTCTAAAAAAGGGAATTTGTTGATACTTCTCAAAACTTCCAGCCATGTACCCTTTGACTCAACACTTCCATTTCCAGAAGCTATTCTAGAAATCATATGTATATTCTCCTACACGGCAAACGACATTGGTCCTTATCACAGTGCTATTTGTAGTAGCAAAAGACTGTTAATAATCTGTCAATCTATCAGGGTTTTATTAAATAAATTATGATTTATCTTTAGAAATCTATGCAGCCATAAAAATAAGGAGGAAGATATTTATATATTATAAAGAACAGGGTTCAGAAAAATGTGACCTGAAGGCCAAATTCAGCCCACTGCCCATTTTGGTACAGCCCACAAACTAAGAATAACTTTTCACATTTTTAAATGATTGGTAAAAAATTAAAGAAATAATAACACTGGGGCACTTGGATGGCTCAGTCAGTTAAGCGTCAGATTCTTGATTTCAGATCAGGTCATGATCTCACGGTTGGTAAGTTGAGCCCCCCCCCCTCCATTAGCACAGAGCCTGCTTACGATTCTCTCCCTCTCCCTCTCTCTCTGCCCCTCCCCCATGTGCCCTCTCTCTCTCTCTGAAGATAAAGTTAAAAAAAAGGATAACACCTCATTACACATGAAAATTATGTATAACTCAAATGTCTATGTATATAAATAAAGCACAGCCACACCCATTCATTTACATATTGTCTGTGGCTGCTTTTATCAGACAATAGCAGATATGAGTAGTGGCAACAGAGACCCCATGGCTTGCAAAACCCAATGTACTTACTGTCTGTCCTTTTACAGAAAACAACCACAACCATGTTATAGAGTGTTTTCTAGGATATTTTGTTAAATGGAAAAAGGAAGGTGAAGAAATGGTATATGGGAGCGCCTGGCTGGTTCAGTCACTAGAGTGTTTGACTCTTGATCTCAGGATTGTTAAGTTTGAGCCCCATGCTGGGAGTAGAGATTACTTAAAAAAAAAATCTTTATTTTTTTATTTTTTAAACTAAAATATTAAAAAAAGAAATAATATATGGTAAGCTATAAGGAACAAAAGGAGAACATAATCTTACATGCAGAAAACATCTCTGGATCTTTTAGAGACAGCCTGTTTTAGAGACAGGCTGAGAGGGTGGGGGCATCATCTCTTCTCTTACATGCCTTTTATCTTTTGAGTTTTGAATCATAGTGATTCAAATTGATTTAATTATATATTCCAGTATTTAAACTCTCTTTAAGACTTCTGTAAAATGTGAGTTCAACTTCAAAATTAAACAAGGCATAAAAAAATAGGTAAGTATATGAGGTGATTAATGTTATTAACTCCATGGGGAAAATCCTTTTACAATGTATTTGTACATCAAATCATCGCATTGTGCACTTTAAATATCTTGCAATTTTGTCACATATACCTCAATTAAATTTTTTTGAATAAATAACATAAGAATAAAAATCATCTAATTTACATATCAAAAAAACAAGGCATCTCTTCATCTGTTGAATTAAAGTATTCAATATTGGTAGGCATACCTGAGATATAGCTGGTGAGGATAACATTTATAAACAGACTTTCTGGAAACTAATTTAGTGTATATGTGAAGAAGCTTTTAAAAGTGCGTACCCTTTAACTTATAGTTCCATTCTAGGAATCTATCCTAAAAAAAACAAGAAGATAATCCAAAGATTTATATAACAAGATGTTCAAATTGTGTAATTTATAATGGGTGACAAAATTATAAATAGCCTATATATTCAAAAACAGTGTATTAGATCAATAAAATATTTAAAATTCATATCATAGAATATTGTCCATTTGTTAAAATGGTACGTTTTAATACCATGGGAATATTACACCATAAAATCTTAACTGAAAAAATAGAAATAATTGCATATGTAATTTAATTCTATCTTTAATATATGTGCATAGGAAAATGCTAGAATTAAGTATATCAAGATGTTAACAGATTTTTTTTTAATGTTTATTTACTTTTGAGAGAGAGCAAGGGAGGGGCAGGGAGAGAGGGGGACAGAGGATCCAAAGCAGGCTCTGTGCTGAGAGCAGACAGCCAGATGTGGGGCTTGAACTCATGACCTGTGAGATCATGACCTGAGCCGAAGTCGACCACTTAACCAACTGAGCCACCCAGGCGCCCCCAGATGTTAGCTTTTAATGGTAAGCCTATATAATTTTTTTCTTTACACCTTTCTGAGCTTCTTAGGTGCTATAAAATGAGTATAAATTACTCCTATAATTGGAGGAGGGGTGAGTGATGGGGGCATAGTTACTTTTTAAAAACAAGCATGGAAGGGCCACACCTGCCTTCTTCCTGCCGTAGTAGAGCAGTTTAGTGAATTTCTCTACGATCTGTGCAGGCGTCTCCACGCTGGGGGGAATCTCCCCGGTGAGCAGGTTCGGGGTCCCTGAGCTCAGCACCGGCCAGTCCTCGTCGGTCAGGTTGATGAGGTTGGCCACTGGCGGCTGCCTCTTGTACTTCTCCAGCTTCTTACAGTCTTGCATCAGCAGCTCCGCGATGTCAGATCCCACCATGGACTGCGAGGCAAAGAGGGTCATCCTGAGGGAGAATCCTATTGTCCTCGGGCCGGCAGCCCCTGCTGAAGAAGGAGGGCACCAGAGCACCTGCCGTCTTCATGAGGAGGTCAACTTCCAAACACAAGACAGCCCTTTCTTGGACTATTGTATTTCACACTTCAGCTTCACTCTCTCATGGTGATTTTCTGCCTGTCAGGAGCCACCAAGATTACCAGAAATAGGCCCACTCTTACAGTTGTGTTATGTGGTTGGTACAGTAACCCCAGGCCAGGGAGAAGGGCAGAGAAAAGACCATCTTTAGCAAACTGCGTTGACATCTGAGCAATTTTTTCCCACTTAGGGCCATTTGTTGCTTCTTTAACATTATCTTTTATAATCATGTCATAAGCCGAATCCTCTCTATCCCTGAAAGACTTAAATTTCAATCCAGCCTGCACCTGCTCACCCATCGGAGTGATAATACTTTACCCCATTCTGTCGACAAAGGAGAACCAACAACTGCCACAGTAGAGCTGAGTCTCTGCTCCTCTGTGTCTCAGATTTTTGGCTCTGAGCTGCTTTCTGCTGGCAAAATGTCATGATGTCCACCTTGTGTACATCTTCCCTATGGAGAGATTTCAGGGAGCAAAGGGTGAGGGGCAGACTCTTTCACCTCACAGCACTGCAGGCTCCTTGTACAGAGGGAGGGTGCTAGCAGAGGGTGGGGGGACTGAGATAGAAGCCTGACAACCCAGGGCTGGGGTACTGAGTCCGTAGTTTCCTTGATGAACAGAAAGGGACTTCAGAAATTCTCTCACACACCCTCCACATTTTACAGATGAGGAAACTGAGGCCCACAGGGTACCTGCCCAGGGTAGCAGGCAAGGGCACAGACTTACAGATGAGGAAACTGAGACCCACAGGGTACCCTGCCCAGGGTAGCAGGCAAGGGCACAGACTTTGGAGTCAGACCACCTTGCGTTTAAATCTAGCCTGCCACGTCTCACCTTATAAAACTACCTCCATATAAAAGGAATTAACAACGTATATTAAGTGCTCAATAAATGGACAATATTATTTGCTCCAGGTCATTCAAATAAAATCAATCCAATTGGGACCAGCACCCCCAGTGTCCACACAGCCAGCTGAACGTTCTATCCCCCATCTGTATACCTGTGTGTAAGAAATAGATTTGACACTCACTTTTACTTGAAGGAACTGTCAAAATACTATGGGCTTTCCTTGGAGGGGGAAGCTTCAGGATAAGTTTATAGAATAGCGATGATGATACATAAAGGGCTTCCATATGCGTTATCTCACTTGCGTCTCAAAGCCACCACTTAAAGTAGGCACAACCAGTGTTACATCATTTCTGAAAGAGAAAACTAAGGCTCAAAGAAGACTAGCTGATCTGTCTGCCCTGAGACCTCTAGTTAGTAGGATGAGTGGGCCAAGGACCCAGCTCCTCTTGACTCCAGCCAGGACTCTCTCCACCAGAGTGCCCTAAATATTTATCAGAAACTTGACTAAGAATTTAAAAGCAGTTCTAGCTCAGTCCTGCAGAGGGCAGACTTGCACACTGTCCAATAACTCAACACAGACTATGCTAGTCCTCTCTAGAAAAAGGCAAGAATTTTTTTTTCCACTGTGATCCACTTGTCTATGATTTCCCAGGCTGTGCTCCACTTTTCTGCCAGTACCTGTTAAGTGCGGAGAATGTTAAAACCTCCTACCACGTAGCTCCTGCAAAACAGAACTGTTTTCAGATTTTTAATCTTAATTTTTCTTTCTGCCCTTCAGCTAGCAAATTGTTTGTCAAAATGGCCCAGGCCACATTTGTCTCAATCTTGTTGCACAGAGTATTCTACTCCAAGGGGGATAGACATTTTCTTTTAAGGAAGCCAAGAACAAATCCCCCAAGTGCTGATCTGGGCAGGCAGATTTTGTAAGTTCAAAAGCCCTACTTGGCAGCTCGTAAGATAATTTACCTGATCAGGGGTCCTGAGAAAGTCCTCATCTCTTCTTGTTCTTCAGAGTCACTAAGAATAATCTGGAACAAAAAAAATCATATTTGGTGTCCCAGACTATATCCACCCAAAGCCCCTGTCAGTCAAGTCCAATATCAGAACCCATGGCTGTGGCCCTGGGCTGTGGCTCAGTGCCTTGTGGAGAACACAGGAGGACAAAAGTGAGTTCTCCAGTTGTCGAAAATGAGCTAATAGCATCTCAGGAAAAACAAATCTAGCATCACTCCTTTGAGAGAAGATCCCTACCTTTCTTTCACAAAACATACCCCAAACCACGGAATGCCTGATTCAGTTCCCCACAAGGGCATCCCATTGCTGGAGATGTCCAGACTCAGGTCAAGGAAAGCAGAAGGCAGAATGCCAGCTTTCCGGGACACAGAATCTCATTTACCTCCATGCTGTGCAGTTCAACAAGGGCCGTCTGTCCATCACTGGGAGAGCTGGGACCCACACGCACCAGCTGACCTCCTGGCCCAAAGCTCACAGGCACATGAAAGATGTAGAACTTCATGGGTGCCTTGGGACCAGCTGCTGAGACATCCTCTGACCGACAGACATGTGGACACTGTTAGCATTACTGCTGCTGCTTTTCTTTACTTTAGAAGTACACCACTGACATATTTCTCTCCAAATTCCACCTGGGCCAGGATAAGACTCAGGGCAGGTGACATAATTAGAAGAAGCCCAGGCAGGGGCATCTGGGTGGCTCAGTCGGTTGAGCGTCCGACTTCAGCTCAGGTCATGATCTCATAGGTCATGAGTTCAAGCCCTGCATAAAGCTGTCTGCTGTCAGCACAGAGCCTGCTTTGGATCCTCTGTCTCCCTCTCTCTCTCTCTCTCTGCCCCTCCCTACTCACACTCTCTCTTTCAAAAATGAATAAACATTTACTTAAAAGAAGAAGAAGAAGAAGAAGAAGAAGAAGAAGAAGAAGAAGAAGAAGCAGCAGCAGCCCATGCTACAAGTCAGATTTAAGCCTCTCAGAATATGTCAGAATATAATGTGAGAATCTGCTAGTTTGGTCCAAATGGCAAAACACCAGGCCCAGACTCCCAGCGATGGCGAGAGGCTGGGGACTCTGGCTCTCATAGTCGAATACTCATGACAGGTATCCTACATCCAGACAAAGCAACTATGCTTTGTGGCCTGCCCTTGCTTTACCAAACTGACTCTTGCCTTCGCTCTCTTCACCTGTTATACAAAAGTACATCCGGGCGCCTCCCCTCCCAGCCTGATCCTGACGCCTACAAGCCGGGTTCCCTTCCAAGAATCAGCTATGATGCAATCTCCAGTACAAGAGAAAAGGTGAGAAATGGAGCCTCAGTGGCCTCTCTGCCCAGGAGAAACTCCTGGCAGTAAACAGGGCAGCCGCAGTCCACTCTTGGAAGTGCAGGGGAAGGGTGACTTTCCAAGAGGTTGTCACCCAGCCCTCTTCTCACAAGACTCAACCAGTTGCTTAGATCATGGCAGTACCCACCAGCCTGAATTGGACTCCAAGCTGCCGACGCCACAGGATCGTAGGGCTCCGAGTCAGCTCCCATGTACTGACTGAGCTCGTAGGCACTAGAGCTGAGACCAGACTCATGCTGCCGGAGAAGGCTGGACTCATTGGCCAGCGATGGCTGGAAGTTAAAGATAATAAAAACACACAGGAAGGATCAGCAGCACTTTAAGAGAAATGGTCCTCTCGAGTGTTCCTTCAAAGCAACAAAATTGAAACTTTCAAATAAATACACTGCATGTGGATGTGTTGAAAGAAAAAAAAAGTGATCATTTAATTGACAGGTGTTGGCTAAAAAAAAATGAATTAAGGCCTAGTGGGAAGAGTGTAGGCCCTGAGGCCACGGGACCTGAATTCAAATCTCAGTTTTGTCGGGACGCCTGGCTGGTTCAGTTGGTAGAGCATAAGACTCCTGATCTTGGGGTTGTGAGTTCAAGCCACACTCTGCACAGCGTCCAGATTACTTAAAAATAAAAAAATAGGGGCGCTTGGGTGGCTCGGTTGGTTAAGCGTCCGACTTCGGCTCAGGTCAAGATCTCGCGGTCCGTGAGTTCGAGCCCCGTGTAGGGCTCTGTGTTGACTGCTCAGAGCCTGGAGCCTGTTTCAGATTCTGTGTCTCCCTCTCTCTCTGACCCTCCCCCGTTCATGCTCTGTCTCTCTCTGTCTCAAAAATAAATAAACGTTAAAAAAAAAATTCTTTAAAAAAAATAAATAAAAATTTAAAAAAATTAAAAAATAAATCTTCAAATCCCAGTTTTATCGATACCTAGCTGCTGTGACCTTGGACAAATGATTTAGGCTCTCTGATGATACCATGGGCATATATCACATAGTCTGTACCCTGCACTGTTAAGCCTTAGGTATACAGGAGAAAATGTTCTCAAAAATCATACATATCTAATCTTGGAAACAAAATTGGTATAAGACTGTCAAAAATCAATAGCTTGTCTCTGCAGTATCTTTGCAACTTTTCCAAAAATCTAAAATTATTCTAAAATTAAAAGTTTATTTTTAAAATATATAAGAACGCCATTGTGTGACCCAGCTGGTATACGCAGTAAGATTTCAGAAGCGAGCACTGGAAGAGTCAAGAGAGGTTCCAAGCTCTGCTTTTCAGACCGGAATTCAGAGAGTCTAGCAACTCCCCACTTGCTGGGTAAACCAAATTGCCAGTCCACTGGGGTACCGGTGACAGCCTCTCCTCTTTGCCAGCACCTCAGAGTGACCTGGGTGACATTTCCTGATCCAGCCACACACACACACACACACACGCATGCCAAAGGGCCAGATCAGGGCCCCAGGAAGGCAAGGAAAGGAGGAGGTATGAGTGGAGGCTCCGTAGAAAGGGGACGATGTCACCGCTCAGACCTCTGGCCACTGGCCACCCCCACTCCCAAGGGCCCTGCCCTGCCCCTATTTCATTGTCTGGTATGATGCACTGTCACAGTCCACCAGCCCCCGTGTCCCTTCAGATTACCTCATTCTTCTGGGTTCCCGTTAGCAGACTCTCTGGAAACAGGTCCCCAGGCCTCTCCGGCCTAGTGTTAGAAGCAGGACTGTCTTTATAAGAGTTCCGACTCTTGGATCTACAGCAAAATCACAGGAGCAGGTGAGGGGGGTCCTGGGCAAGCCAGCCAGAGTGAGCTGCAGACTTCTGCTGCAGAGCGTGGGCAGTGTCAGGTGGCCTGTGTGCCATAGGGAAGAGCATTGTCCTCCCTCGGCCACCCCAATCTATCAATACCAGAGAAACGGGAGCTCCTGGGTTCCACAGTGCAGTTACTGGAAGTAACCCAAACGCTGTGGAGAAGGGCTGGTCTCTGCAGCCTCACACCCTGTAATGACTCAAATCAGAGCAGCTGGGTTGGTGAGTCGGTCAGACACGGTCAAGGCACCAGGCCGAAGGACACCAGAACAGGTGTTTGTGTAAAATGCTCTTCTCTGCTCACTCCTTCCCAGGGGCTATCCCATTCTCCGCGCACAGGAGTGGGCAGAGGAGAAACAGCCCAGCCTCGGGCAGGACCCGATTTTGCAAACTTCGGCCAAGCCACATCTGTTCTGAGGCCAATAAGGAATCCAGGCTCTCGTGTAGGGTGGACCTCAAGTAACCTCACAGGACTCAGCTGACCCCAAGTTTGAGAGCTGCCTCTCAGAATTAAGACTCCACTGACAGCTGGCCTGGGCCACCCTGGGCTACTCCCACAACCCCGTGGCCAGAGTAGAAGCAGACGGGGGTTCTGGAGACAGAGACGAGCACCCGATTCCATAGACTTGCCTAACATAGTGTGAGTTTGGCTGGATCGTGTTGAGCTGGCCTCTCCTTTCACACTTACAGACTATTCTGGTTTTCGTGATGATGCTCACTGAGGTACTTTTGATCTCGGTGATCTTCCTGCCACACATAAGGACTCTCTCGCCTTGGCACTGCACCCTCAGAGAAAACAAGATCAAGACAGGTCATTTCCCATTCCTAAAAGTTTAGGAAGACAGCAGCGAGTTGTGGGGCTGAGTCACCGGAGCACCAGAGATAAAAAAACATGTTTGCCAAATTGAATAAAATTGAGACGTGAGCGCTAACAATGGGAGTCAACAGAACGCTCCTCAGTCCTTCCTGAATCAACCACCTTGGCTCCATACAATTGTATAATCATGGGGATCATGGGTGTGCGTTCTCAGTTTTGAAACAGATTTCTCTTTGCAGGCAGGTCAGAAGCTGCCATCGACACATACCTAAAGCCTCAGTATTGGCAGAGTATAAATTCCTGTGGGTGCATATCTGCCACCCTCAAGGTAAATGACGGTCAGACTCATCACAGCCCAGCCACACACTTGACAACTTCATTGTTAAGAACTGACTTCACGGTTACTTGGTCAGAGACTGTAATCTTGGCTGTAACGTGGAGTGGAGGAAAAAATGTGGACGAAGTACGAACTAGCCATGACACTGGTAACATAATGATAGTTTCAGGGCTATCACTGACACATACAAAGGAAAATGACTCCTTTCTGTCTCTTCCCCTCAAGACATCTGGCAGTAGTGTCTTTGCTGTGGCCTCATCTGGCCAAGGAAGAAGTGGGTGAGGACAGGGGTTCTACCTCAGCCAAGTAGGATGGCCAAGACGAGGCTCTGAGCACGCCCTGTCTACCAGATCAGCTGCACCACCCCAAAGGCTCTTCAGAGATTATTCCATACCTCTTTCTTCCTGTAGCTGCTGCGGGGGTCTGTGGTAGTAATAATCTCCATAAGCATATTCTTCCCTCAGGGTTGGAGAATGATAGCTCTGATACGGATCCTCAATGCCTGGCCTAAAATATCGCAAAGGTCAGTCATTCAAGGATGGTAAAAAGAGAAACCAATGGAGGACTTGACAAACTAAATAACTTCAGAGGACAAATCTGTGACCTCAGTCTAGAACCCGCTTTAAAATTGCAGTTAATTCTAGATCCTATAAACAGAAGATCCAGAATCAGCAGGAGGAGGGCCTTTATTTCAGAACAAGGCTGGGATTTTTAGAGCAAAATCAAGTGTCTCATTCTCTTTGATTTCCCCTACTCCTCAAATACATACATCCAACAATACATGATGTTATTTTAGAAAACCCTGCCCTGAAATTATCTTAGAATACCCCTTCCTGGGGCACCTGGGTGGCTCAGTCAGTTAAGCCTCTGACTCTTGATTTTTGCTTGGGTCACAACCTCACGGTTCCTGAGTTTGAGCCCCATGTCAGGCTCTGTGCTGTCAGTGCGGAGCCTGCTTGGGATTCTCTCTCTCTCCCTCTTTCTCTCCACCCCTCCCCCATGTGTTCTCTCTCTCTCTCTCTCTCTCTCTGTCCCTCTATATATCTGTCTCTGTCTCTTTCTCTCTCTCTCAAAATAAATAAATATGCTATAAAAAAAAAAAAAGAATATCCTTTCCTGAGATGACTGTGTAGGTACCCAACAGGCCATTGTAAGTCCCATGCATATTACAGATGGAAATGAGATGAAGAAGTCACATTGGACTCTCTTAAATCTGACTGCTTTCATTGCCTCTGTCCTCGACATACCTTCTTTGAGAAGTCAACAATACAAAACAGATTGAGGAAAGAATGTCACATTGTTAGTCTTTTTATTAACTAATAATTCTTTAATATTTCATGGAGCAAAGGCTTACAGTAATCGTCATAATTTCAACCCGAAATCTGTAGGCAGGTAAATATCACTCCACCTGGAAAAGCTGAAGTAAAACATACATGACTTCCAATATCCCATAAAATATTAAATCCTATGTTATCAATCAGGATTCACGAACAGGAATTCCAGATTCTCCTAGCATTACCTCATGGAGACCTCTTCATTCTGAACTTGGAGACTACAAGCTTGTACCTGCTTTCTTTCAGGTCAATTTCATTTTTTTAAAATGTTCCCATTTACTCATCCCATGCATATTTTTTCTGTATGCCAGTCACACGCTGAGTACTGTTCTAGGCACTGAGTCTCTTCTTGGTGCTGGTGGTGTCAGCGTGAACAACACTGAGAAGTTTTTATAAGGAGCTCTAAGACAAATTTTCCATAATCTACCAATATTGCCTTTTGCCGTCCCCGAGTCAAAGGGTCTCATCTGCTATCTTGGATCCATCATTCTTTCTACTTTCTGCCCTGGCCCTAACACCCAGTCACGCTGTGATTGCCTCTTTAAGAAGCCCCACCAGAGAACAAAAAGGAGGGAAATACTATTTTCAGTTACCTAAATCCAATTTGGGAGGGGAAAGTGTTTGGCTAAGTCAATGTAATAGGGTGGAGAAGGAAAAAGAAGAAAAAGAGGAAGAGTAAAAGGAAAAGGAAGAAGGAAGAGAACGATCTACTGAGAAGCACGTAGGAGAGCTGGGTGAACTCCAAGCGTGAGAGCCATACCTTGAATACAACTGACGGGGATAACCACCTTCATAATAGTCAACTCCCAACACAGGCTGACGCCTTTCCCCAGGCCTGGATGCATAATGGGGCTGCTGGTTGTCCGTCCTGGGGTCCTGCTGTGGCTGGGGGCTCCTGTGCGTGTCTTGCCATTGATGGTACCTCTCTCCATTGTACCAAGAG
The DNA here is from genome assembly GCF_023721935.1 of Panthera uncia. Classification (NCBI taxonomy): domain Eukaryota; kingdom Metazoa; phylum Chordata; class Mammalia; order Carnivora; family Felidae; genus Panthera; species Panthera uncia. Next base: position 19,139,462 of record NC_064813.1, read on the forward strand.
CGAGGAACGGGCCGATGGTTTCCATCTCTCTGAAGCCCTCGGTCTGGATCCTTTGATGGTGCTGTGGGCCTCCCCCATGGCTGAGGTGGCCACTGAGGAGCCCAAAATTCCATCCTTGACCCTCAGAATTTCCCTCGTGTTTTTATTCAGTTATGTAATTATTTTCTGTTCCTGCAGACAAAAAAAACAACAACAACATCATTTTAGGCTTATATCCAAACATGATGATTGATTAGGTTTTCTGAATAAAGCATCTACAGTCCTCAAAATCTTTTATCTGAAACAAAACACCTGGGCAGTGATATAGAGATATCTGGGGGAAAATCTCAAGCAGACACATGAAATAAATAACAGGCTAGACAATTATACTGATGATGCTTTAAAAATTAAAAAGAATATTTGGAGGAACAAGAGGTGTAGGAGGCAGGAGAGACAGAGAACAGTCATAGATTAAGCTCCAAAACATCATCAAAGTATCCCAACTAAATACATGTTTGTTCATTTATCCCCACCAGCAATTATTCATTCAACAATTACCGTGGAGGTCCCCTGCTATCAGAGAAGTAAGTGCGCATAGAGACAGGCTAGAGTTTAAATCCTAACTCTGCCACCTATTAGCTAGTTCATTTTTTTCAAGCTTCAGTTTCCTTGAGAAATGGAATGGGGACCATAACGACTCATTTGCAGGGTTACTGTCAGAGTCAGTGACAACTTATGAAAAGTACCCAACACACTGCCTCGTATATAGTAATTGTTCAATGAAACAAGTAGCTAGTGTTTGATATCAGAGATAACATTAGGGCAGTATGAATGGATGCAGACATTTCCTAAACAAAAAGAAGCTTAAATGGATCTCAAGAGACATCTTTTCTGAATCCTTAAATTAACCTCTTAGAAGAACTGGGCCCTATGATGTGGCCCTGCCTGCCCTTCCTCTAGGGGAGACAAGTTTGGGATTGCTTTCATGGCAAGCCAGAAAGCCATGTCTCACTAATCTTCCTGGCTGGAGACTTTTAAATCTGGAGGTCTCCTAGCATCAAACTAATTTTCCCAACTTATCCTTCAAAATGAGAAATAGCTCTGAAGACATACTGCCTTCCAAGTTCCTCCACCCCGTGTCACGGAGAAGAACCTGCATCCAGCTGCCTCCAAAGAGAAAGCACGTGTCAGCCCTTACTGGTGACTTGGGGATTCTCTTATGGCAGGAGGATATATTACCTCAATCAGACCTCATTTTTTCTCTCCTGGGAACTGTTTTAGGTTGAAAGACTTGGATCAAATATGGTTAATTTGCTCCCACTCCTGAAACTCCCAGCCTAATATAAAAAAAAAAAAATCATATCGGAACAAAAGGTCAAAGGGTATATGTTGAAATCAAGATATCACTCTGCTTGAATGCCATGGAGCCAGGGTCCACAGCTCTGAGCCAAGAGCTGTAAGCAGAACATACCAGAAGGGCAAGGCACAGAAGTGCCTTCCACCTCAGATCTATCACAGCTCAGAAAAACTCCCACCTTCCTTCCTAAAGTGTCAGCCCCCTCCCTTGAAAACAGTCAGGTGCGATGAAAGCTTTTTCCAAAAAATCCCAGCAAAATCCAAGTGCCCCAACACAGTGAAAGGGCACCTGGGTCCTCCCTGAAGGTCTATAGAACTCAATACTATTTGGACACAAGTAAACTCAACAAGAAGAAAGCCTCTTTTGCCTGTCTTGTCCCCAGATATTTTCACTAGACAGCCCTTCTCCAATCACAAAGGCACAAAACCCAATCTCTTCACTGAAATCACATCATTCTATTATTGAGATATCAACTCTCATAGGTTAGACCTCAGGTTATAATTATGGACACCAAATGAGGGGCGCCTGGGTGGCTCAGTCAGTTGGGCATCTGACTTTGACTCAGGTCATGATCTCACAGTTCGTGGGCTCGAACCCCACGTCAGGCTCTGTGCTGACAGCTCAGAGCCTGGAGCCTGCTTCGGATTCTGTGTCTCCCTCCCTCTCTTTCTGCCCCTCCCCTGCTCATGCTCTCTCTTTCTCAAAAATAAAATAAACATTAAAAAAAAAAAAAAAAAAAGGACTCCAAATGAAAGGCACCCAAGATTCTCAAAGTGAAGGCATCACATCTCCAGTGACAAGCCACACTTCCACATTCACATAAGTGACCCTCCTGGCCCCAGCAAGGGTGATATTGACTTTCCCATTCTGACAGTACAGCTGAGCCAAGAGAAAGAAAGCAAGGGAGCGAGCATCCCCACACACCTGCTCAGACGGCTTCCCACCTTCCGTCAGCGTGGCTTCCTTCAGCTCTCTCCAGGCCCACAAGTGTCTCTCTCCTCTTGGAGAATGTCAAAGTCCAGGCGCCACATCTACCAAGACTTACCTGGCCTTCAGACCTACAGCCAGTCAGTTATCTGTTGCAACCGCCTGGCTTCCATGGAGCTGATTCACTAGGGCAAAGTACAGCCCGGATACCCCAGCCTGGGACAGGCCTGACTTGGCGTATTTGCTCGGAACCCTGTCAGAGGCTGGTGCTTCTGTTTGCCTGGTCATGGGCTGAGCCAGATTGACTTACATCCAAATCCCAGAGCAAACAAGGAACCGAGAAAGCAGGGAGAGGAAATCCAGAAAGCCTGAGGCCGCCTGGCCTGTGAGAAGAGCACCACCTTTGGGGCATTGACTCATGGCGCTGCAACTGTCGGCCCTAATGCTCAACCTCTCGGAGTCTCAGTTTCTTCCTCTCTAAAAGGGAAATAACCATACTTAGCTTGTGGGAGTCACTATGAGGATTAAATGTTAGTAAAGTGGCACCTGATAGAGAAATATATATGCTTTATAAATAAGTATGATCTTTTCCTTTCAAAACACATGAGCTGGGGCACCTGGGTGGCTCAGTCAGTTGAGTGTCGAGTCTTGATTTTGACTCAGGCCACAATCCCAGGGTTGTGGGGTGGAGCCCCACGTTGGGCTCTGTGCTGAGCGTGGAACCCGTTTACGATTCTCTCTCTCTTCCTCTCCCATTCGTGGTCTCTCACTCTCTCTCCAAAATTAAAAAACAAAAATTTTTTTAATGAAAAAAATAAGCTAATTCCACTGGTTGAGGCAGGCAGAAACTCACTGGTGGGTAGTAAACAGCTGGTTTGTCTGGTTTGGGTTTTTCTCATTCATGTTTCTCCCTGTCGGGTTCTGATTGTGTAATCACTTGTGTTGTCCGATGGAAGGAAAATGTATCGAACTGAAGGCACCGGTCAGTTTTCTATTACAAAAAGAAAACAATTTTTTGTCTTTAAAAAATGCATTTCTTCAGGCAGACACGGAGAAGCTCATGTCCACTTGTGAATTACTATTTTAAAATTCAGCAAATCATCATGTTATACACCTTAAGGTTACGTAGTGTTATATTTCAATTACGTCTCAATAAAGCTGGGGAAAAATTTTTAAAAATTCAGAATTTGTTCTAAAAGCCTCAAATCACTTATTCTTTCTTTCAACAAATACTTACTGGGGCCCTGTTATGTACCAGGACTTGAGACACTTAACTATGAAGACACAGGCCTTGACTTCAAAAAGCAAGAGCAGGTTACCCTCTCCTGTTGTTAGTCTAGGGAAGACCACCCGGGTGGATCTCATGGTCAGATAAGGCGATGTCCCTAAACTATACGATTTCGTCTCAGACCCTCAGCCGACTCCTAGGGCCTGCCAACGAACTGGGTGTAGAATTCTCTGACCCTGGTAATGGTTTCTTACTCCCACTGGTGAGCTGTTGGCTGTACTGCCATTTTTAACCCTCCTAAAAAGAAATACTAGCGAAGGACATACACATTAACAGCAGGAAGCGGAAGAGGTTTGATTATGACACAGACCCAGGTATCAAATTATGTGTTCCAGCACATCACAATAGCGTTCATGAAAATCTGATGTAACTCTTTTGGCTTATGACACGATGGTAGTCCTACCCTTAACACCAGCTACATTACTGGAATGCCAACTCTGGAAGGGACCTTGAGGTTATTTTAGTGACTTCACTTTACTGATAATAAAACTAAGATCCTGAGAAGTGAACTGATTTACCCAAGATCACAAAGCTAACTGGACGCTCGGTCAGGATTACAATGGTCTGTTGGGAGTTCCCTTGCACCAGGCTTCCAAGAGCTGATTCTTAAATATTCAGGAATTGTGTGAGCCAGTAGTTAAACCGTTGGTAATCTGGAATCCACCCTGGTGGGAAATTTTACACAGAAACCCCCAAATGCTACAAAGCAAGGTGGTTGCTGTTGATTTCAGAGGGACAGTTTAACAGCATACAGAGAACAGCCCCCAAGTCCTCCTTCCTGATTCAGTGTTCTTCCAACTACAGAATTATCATTCTGTTACTAGCTTTCACTGCACATCTCTGGTTTAAACATCTAGCCCAGTTATTCCAAATGCTCCTTTTGTGACATCCCAAAGCATCTCTAATTATCTCAAGAGTTATTATGAAACTCTTCAAACACTCACCAACCAAAATTAATTTTAATTAGCTTTAATTATTTTATCTCGACATATGGCATATAACAGCTATATGGGTCATAGAATGAAATAGATCATAGAATGAAATAGATCTCACCACTCCAAAGGTTTGGGATTTATCAATCCCTGCTTTTACCAGCCCCACATATCTACAGTTACTAAGTCTCTCAGCCTGGCTGCTCAATTCCTCCTGGTTTCTAACCAGATTTGTCCAGCTTGACAGTACATTAGCATCTCGTCCCCACCAGGAGGTGGGCTAAAATTACTCCTGACACCCCAAGTCCTTGGCAATGCCCTTGCATCATCCCGTAGTCTTCCTCATGTTAGAACAGCTACAGATTTCACATTATCCCTTCCCCGCATGTCCTGTCCTCATGTCTGATTCCTGCTCTTCATTCCTACTATCCACTGGAATTGGAGCCCGGGCTGCTTGCTAATTTATGTGAATTTCCTTTCCCAGTCTCTGTTCCCCATTCCAAATGCCAGACCACTGATGAAAATCTTGCTTTTCACAGGAATAACTACCCTGGTTTGACATCTAACAAAAGTATCATCACTGCTAATAATGCTGTTAATCTCTACCCACCAGATTAGTGCTGGTGGATGTGAACACCCACCTAGATCCAGGTCAGATTTGCCACGAAGCTGTGTGCACTATGATTTAATTACTGCTTACTCTTGCACGGGACAACTCAGTGGCTGAGACATGCCTCAGGCTTGACCCAATTTCTTTACTCAAAGTGAAAATTTAGAAAACAAACTGAGAGGTCCTATGTCAACAGATTAACAGTAACTGTTTGTCTAGATAATGGAATTGTGGATGATGTTCTTTTTCTCTTCTAACTTTTCTACAATAAACATGTTATTTTTAAAGAAAAAAATCAACTAACGTTATTTTTAATCAGTGCTATGCCCAAATGTGTCATTGTAATGTCAGCAATAATTATGCACCCCTATGCAACAGTTACGCTAAAATGGGGCAGTGTCCAAGTTTGGTTAACTGTTCTCAGTCTTCTCTTCTGGAAAGAAAATTCCAGAAGTCATTCATTCACTACACAAATGTTTATTAAACATCCACTATATGTCCAGCATTGTCATATTCATAGGAGATAAAGATAAATAACATATAATCCCTGCCCTATAGAAGCTTTCAGTCCAGTGGAGCAGTAGACATCCAAACATGGAGAAGAGGAGAGAAATACAATATATATACATATATATGTATTTATATTTATAAAATAGAATCGACATGAAATGATACTCTGTTGAATATATGAAATGAAGAAAGAGAAGTAAAGGACGATTCCAAGTTTCTAGGCCATAGAGAGGGGACCACACTGTCTTTTTTGGGGGGATAATAATCTTGGAAGAAGAGCCAGCTTGGTAAGGAGATGATGACTTCAGTGTCGGACTTGCTAACTGAGGGGCCCGTGGGCAGAGGTAATCAGTGGTCAAGAACTAGTAGACACTAAGAGTCTAGAGCTCAAGAGACAGGTCTGAGGAGGGAGACATGGTGATTGAAGCCATAGGCATGGGTAGTATTGCCTTAAAAATGCTTAGAATTAGAAGACAGGTCCTAGAAAGGAGCTCTGAGGAACACCAACCCCCCACAGCTGGATACAGAAGAGGAGCCCATGAAGAAGAATAAGGAGGGTCAGAACGGTAGGCAGACAGCCAGGGGTAGATGGCGTCTCAGGAGCCAGGGAAGGTGATGGCTTCAAAAGTAGGAGAGCGGTCGACAATGCCAAACTTCAGGGAAATGTGGAAAAAGGCAACAGGCGGAAGTGTTCTTGGCGTCAGTGGATTTAACCAGGAGATTTGATGATCATAACACGGCCAACTTCGGTAGAACTCTGGTCAAGGGAGTGAGGTATTCGACACAGAAGTCACTCATACAGAGAGTGGAGAGTAAGAAAAAGGAGACTGAAAGTCAAATCAGTGTACGTAGAAGACTGGATGCGAAGAAAAGGGGCAAAAGCTGGGGCTGCCGTGGGCACTCAGCTCTGAAGAGCTGTTGTAGTGTGGACAAGACCAAAGAGAGTTATATGCTGATTCCCATAGAGACAGAGAAAGGAAACACGCTTTCTAAAGGAATAAATCCCCAAAGAGGCTGCTCATATGGGATCCAGAGTATAGGAACACAAAGTGAACTCGCTAAAAGGAAGGACACCTCTTCCTTGAGAAAGGGATGGGGGTGGAGGTGGGCACACATGGGGAGAGGCTTGTGCATAAAGGCACCAGATATGGAGAATTCTCTGTGGAATGGACTGCCAAGTTCCATTGGCTGGAGATCAGGGAGGATTTGGTAACAGACTCAAGAAACATTAGGAGGGTTTGCATCAGCCAGTGTGGAAAGTGGGAGTGGGCTTTAACAGGAACATGGGCTCAGAGGAACAAGCACATTGGAAATGCAGCTGTCATTAGACCTGAAGCTCCACGGGCACACTGACCAGCTGTGCTCCATTCCACGTGACAATCCACGTGCCTAGCATGGTGCCTGACACATGACACGAGCTCAGTCAAGAGTTTCTTTGTATATGAGTGGACACCTTAAGCCGACGGCAGCAGTAGTCTAACCGTCAGATTCCACCCAGTAGTTTCCACCTCCTGAATAGAGGACTAAACTCTGAGACAGGCTTTCTAGAGAAAGGAAAAGAGAACGTTGAGGCAGTGAGTTAAGGGGACTGACCAGAGAGTGGTTAAAGGGATGGCATGTGGGACACAAAGGAGACAGAAACCGATGCAAATCATCTGCACACCTTGTTAAAATGAGGTCCCCGCAGATGCTTAAGAGACGTGCTCCAAGGGGGAGGTGGAAAAAAAAAAAAAAAAAAAGAACATTAAATCACAATAATAAAAACAAACAAAAAACCCTCTTCGTAACAGCGGGAATAACTGGATAATGTCCACACCTGCATCCCCAACAACATCTGAGACGCCGAGGCTCTCCTCGCAGGCATCTCCTGGCTGTGACTCTAAGAATGAGTCCAGGGGCGAAGGTTGGACACAGAGCAGCCCCCTGACTGCGGCAAAGCTACCACCTGGAGCCAGCCTTGGAGATGTGGGCCTCGTGGCCGCAGCCGGTCATTGGCTGCCAAGGCTTTGACCCCTTCCTTCAGCACAGCACGTGCCAGTCAGCAGTTCCAGTTACCAGGAAGACCGCGTGCCAGGAAAGCGTGGTCCGAGGGCCAGAGACAATTAGCCTGGCACGGGCACCGTGAGCCACCTGCCAACCCCGGGACTGTTGCTGTTGCTCTTACCACAAGTGAAGTGAAGGTTTGGGCACAAAGCAGATTTCCTACAGGAGCGAGGAACACTGTGTACAAGAGCTCCTTTAAATGCCACCTGCCCGGCTGCCTGCAAACTGGCCCTCCCTACATCCACCTCCACTGCCAAGAGCCAAGAAGTACATCACTCAAGAGAAAGAATTACCCCATTCTTCCCTATGAGCCTGGGCTGGCGGAGGTGGTCCACCTTCCCCTCTCTCCAACCCTCCACCCCGTTTTGTTGATGCCCCCAATCCCAGGGGGCAGATGGATCTGTGACTTCTGACCTCACACCAAGTGCCAACAGGCTGAGGTGACTCACACAGCCACTAACGAGAAGAAAGGGCTGTAATATGCTCAGTGTGTTCTCCGAGCCAGCAAGGCTAATAGGACCCGAATTCCCCAGAGGAGCAGGACAACTTATTCCGGTGACCCCAGAATAACTAGCCTGCCTGGGAAGTGAATCTCAGCTCCAGGTCCCCTACCTCCTGGCTGCATGAACTCGGCAAGTTAGTCTGTCTCCTTTTCATCATCTGTGAGACGGGGATAATAACAGAAGCTATCTCACAGAGGTATTATAAGGGTTTGATGAGATTAAAACCTACAAAATGTTTGGTGTATAGTAAATGCTCAATAAATGTTATTTTCCTGGAAATGCTGTAAAGTGCCTAGGAACTGTTATGCACAAATCATTAGTAAGGGATTAATTGAGTATCTATTACCACTGGGAAATCTACAGGTTCTTAATCCAGTGCCCCCCCCCTCTTTGAGCCAGGAGATCAGGGGAAAATAGAGAAATGATGTCAAATACTGCATAGGACAAAAGGAATGAGTTAAAGCAAGATCATCAGAATTAGAAACTTCAACAATGCACAGCCCAGTGCTTCTCACACCGCAGCACAGTAAGTGCAGCCCCAGCGATGGTGCAGGATGCCACAGGATAAGCACCAATTTTAAGTTATAAGCAATTTTAAAATATATCTTAGAGGCACCTGGGTGGCTCAGTCAGTTGCATCCAACTTCAGCTCAGATCATGATTTCACAGTTCGTGGGTTCGAGCCCCGCGTCTGGCTCTGTGCTGACAGCTCGGAGCCTGGAGGCTGCTTCGGATTCTGTGTCTCCCTCTCTCTCTCTGTACCTCCCTCGCTCACGCTGTCTCTCTCTCTCAAAAATAAATAAACATTAAAAAAATGTTTTAATAAAATAAAGTGTAGTTTAAGTTTGAGCAAATACAAATATTGTATTATTGAATATCAAGGAATAAAACTCACATTTGTATTAATTTTTACTATGAAGCATGAGACTCCAAAGAAATTTCACACTTGCAGTAGGACAAATAGACACATGCACGCACGCTCACACATTTCCATGCACATGCCCTGCACCCCCAGATCGCTCCCTGCCATTTACTGGAAACGTTTGAGAGACACATTCTGAACAAGAACAGACATCCAGACACATACTGATGAGCTGGAAAGAATCTCTAAAAAGCATCCATCCCTGCAGGTGAAGCAGTATCCACACCAGGGAGACTCAGGCCAAGTCCTCACTCACAGCGCAGACCCTTGGCCCCCCCAAGCTCCGTGGCTGGATTCAGATTCTCTACCACATAAGACTCCATAGGGTGCCCAGGAGTTCTGCGACTCTCTCGGTTTACCTGGGGCAGGAAGAGTTGGCTCTCCAATGAAGGTGAGTCCTCGGGCTCCTTATGGAAACCCACCCCAATATTTTAGAGTCAAGATGCCCTTCCTGATGTAGAACACACATGTGTGATTCAAGCTCTCCTTTGAACTCTTTGAACTGGGGAAAGCGGTCATGCCGCTCAGCCCCCTTCTCCTCTCCAGGTTACACAGCCCCAGTCCCACTGATGTTTCCTGATTAAATTTCCTTCCCTCAATCATTTTGAGTAGCAAAGGCCCAGCGGAAAGAAAATAGGAATTGAAATTTGGATTTAGGTTTAATTATGCCAGTTCCCAGCCATGTGTCTCAGGGGGGGAAAAATCACTGATTATCTATGAGACCCAGTTTCCTCATCTTTAAAATGAAGTCCAGAAAGTACATCACAGGGCTGTAATGTGCATGAAATGAAATGAACTATGGACAGACACCAAAGTGATTGTTAAAGGGGGAAGTGGGTTTTCAAAAAATCTTTGCCGTTCCCTTTTCCAGGTTCCTTACATTTGTTAAAGGCGTGACATGCCATGCTTGTGACTATGGTGCAGTCAAGAGCCCAGGCTTTGTGGTCAGAGTTGGGTTTGAGTCCCAAAACCTCCATGACTCGCTGGAAGCTGGAAGACGTCAAGCCAATTACTTAACCTCTCAGGCTAAGCATCCTCGTTTGTTAAATGATTGCATAATAATAGATATCTTCACAAGGTTGTGGCAGGATAAATGAGATAATGTACAGCCCATTGTATGTCATAGGTGTTCAATTAATATTTGATGAATAAATACATGCATGACCTAGGAAAAGCACTTAGCGCAGCACCTACATGTATGAAGCGTTCAACAAATGCTTGTTGTTAATGTCATTGTTTCAGAGAGAACAGCAGTAGAGTTAGTCTCTACGCTCTTCAGGGTATATGTTCTTACTGAGTCTTCATTACTGCAGTTCATATTTAGTTTTTTATCTTAACTGTTCTTTATTATTGGGTTAGAATCGAATCTGAGACTATTGGTTTCTATTTGTATTCCTCCCTCTCTCTCTCACCGTAATTATCCATTACATTCACAACGTGTTTTCCCCAGAGATGCCCATCTTTGGTTCATTGTTTTCATTACCCAGTGGCATCAGTAGAGAGTGTGTTGGTTTGAGGACAATAAGAGAAAAACCAGAAAGTGTAGGAGATTTCACCAAACTCACATAGTGTGAGTACGTCATCAAGTGGAGGAAAATCAACCACAGGACTTCTAGTCAAAGTTTTGCTCGGGGAAGCATACTGGTTAGAGGGCGCCTGGGTGGCTCAGTTGGTCAAGAATCCAACTCTCGATTTCGGCTCAGGTTATGATCTCATGGTTTGTGGGTTCGAGGCCCACATCTGCACTGAGAGCGCAGAGCCTCTGCTTGGGATTCTGTCTCTCCCTCCCTCTCTTCCCCTCTCCTGCTCATTCTTGCTCATGCTCTCTCTCTAAATAAACAAATAAACATTTTTTAAATGAAAAGCATTCTGGTTAGGAATAGCCTTGTGACATATTTAACACAAAAATGCAATTATTCAGAAATCTATTCTATGGAAATACGATGATTACAATCTTCAAAGCTATCTATCCGTGTAAATAGGTTCATTCAACCTGTTATAGATATAGTCATAAAAATAAGAACTCAAAGATTAATTCCTGTATTTTCTCCTCGTCCCATTTGTTAGTCAGCAAAGGTGCATAACACTTTGCTGGTTCTCCTCCTCTGCCCACTGTTCCATGGACAGAAATAGCCTCTGCCTGTGCAGAGCGTGAGTGCACACACGTATTTTGGTGGCGCTCATGTCCCTGTTCTCTCAGTTTGGAATAAGTGACTGCAGATATAGCAAAGATCCCCAGGAGTGCTGTTCTAATGCTCAATTTAGCACATCAGGGCAATTTCCAGAGGAGCCACTTATGATGCCAAAAAACAAAGTTCAAACTTCAGTTTCTGGAGGACACTGAAGGGCATGTCAAGATGATGGAGAAGTTTCTTTTCTAAGCATAAATGTCTGCAGGTATCACAAGGGAGATGGCCAAAGTTCATTATTTTCTGGGAGGATCCCATAAATGAGCATTAGAGAGTCTTGGCATGCTGAGTAAATACTTACTGCCTTTCCCGACATTGTTTCTGTGATGTAGTTTCCGTACAAGCTTCCTGAGAATATTTCCTTTCTCGCTAAAGATGCAAGCACCGTGACATTGACAGTATGACACCATGACCTCATGCTGGTCCCCGTGTCATTTGTTGAATGAATGATGTCATTAAATGAAACTGACTGGAGTATATAGCCTTAGCCCTAGAGTGAAAATAATTATTTCCATCATTCAACAAATAATATGTGAGACAAATATGAGTTCATTATTTATTGTAATAAAAATGCTTTCTCCTATATCAGCTGACTCTACATAGTTTCTCTAATAAAACAGAAGGACTAGGCCAAAGGAACCCAAAAGAGTCCCTGCTCCTATTTAATATCCAGGAAATGGGTGAGAAACTGAGTACATTAGCCTGGAAGTAGGGGAAGGAGAGCAAGAGAGAACGTGTTCCCCACAGAAGGACGGATATTAAAATGGCTCCGAGACAAAGGAGGGCCTGTGTCTTCAGCATATCATCAGTGGGTTTTATGTGTAGTGTGGTTGGAGCCTAGAATACAAAAATAAGTTGCTGAGGACTATGCCTGTGTCTTCCCAAAATTCGTATGTTGAAATCTAATCCCCAGTGAGAAGGTATTAGGAAGTAGACCCTTGGAGGTGATTAGGCCACAGGATAAAGCTCTCTTGAATGGGATTAGGATTCTTCTAAAAGAAGCCCCAGAGAGCTCCCTGGCCCCTTCTGCCATGTGAAGACACAGTGCACACAAAGACTCAGAGGAACCAGGTCGCCTATGAACCAGGAAACAGACCCCCACCGGACACCGAATCTGCCAGCACCTTGATCTTAGTTTTCCCAGCCTCCAAAACTGTGAGGAATAATTTCCCATTGTTCATAACCCACCCATATGTTTATAATCCACCATCTAATGGTGGAGCGGACTAAGACAGCAGTGATACGAGCTGAGACTGAAGAGACTCTCTTAGCTGCCTCAGCCAGCCACATGGAGCAAAGTGCAGCCCCAGCTCTCCCCAATACCTAGACTGTCTGCACACAATATGGCGAACATGGGCGGTAGCTGCCGAGCATCCTATCCTCTGGCTTCTGGTAATAAATCATCAGTTTTTCTGTGATGAACTTCCCTGCCTCTATCAGTTTATATAGCATGTATGGGACTGACCATATCCCTCTCTCTAACAATGAACAAAATTCATACCTAGATAGTAAGGGTCTCGCAGCTCCCTGGCTACAGTGATTAATTCAGCAATTAGCACATGCCCAGGGAAACATCCAAGAAGCATCCTCCCCAAACTTACACTTGGACTATTGAGAAAGAAATGTGTTTCCCATTGAGTTGACTGAGATAATAGAATATCAGCTTAAAGCCACAGACAGCCATCTGTCCACCATTCATTCATTCAATAATAGTTTACTGAAGAAAAATTATGTGCCTCATGCTGCTGTAGGCATTAGGGATACAGAAATAAGACACAATTCTATTTCTTAGATTTCTACCATCAACTGAAAAGGCAAATATAGTAAATTAATCACTTTAATAAAATATGATAATTGTTACAAAAGTTATTATATGATCCGGGAAAGACAGCCAACTCAGGCAAGGCTTCCTGAGATAGAAACATTCACGAAACCTTATTGGATAATTAGCACTTAACAGGGTGAATTGGGGCATGGGGGTGGTTCCAGAAGAGGAATCAGTAGGTACAAGGACATGGAGGGGATGTTCAGCTGGGCAGGCTCTGGTGACCCACCATATTCAATTGGACTAGAGGGTAATGCCTATTCAGGAAAATGGGAGAAAAGAGTCTGTATGGCCAAGCTGGGAATGAGTCATGAAGGTCTGGGATTTTTTGCTGAATACTATGAGGAGCATTTTTAAAAAATCACACAAGTCACAATGTAAAGAATGGTTTGGGGAGCGCCAGACTGAAGGCAGGGTGAGCCTTAAGAGGCAGTTGCCAACATCCTTCTTTTTAAAGTCCATGCAAGCCAAACTAAAGCGCTGGTGGAAAGGCATGTGTGAGCAGGGGTGGGTGTCAGATTCGAGAGAGAATGAGGAAGCAGAATAAATGAATTTTAGAGGTTAGTTGAATTTACACAGCTCTGGCTTGGTGATGTCCCTGATGAAGACTGAAATGTATTTAACTGGAAGAAGCAGGTTTTGTGTGGAAAGGAAAGTTGAGGTGGCCATGGCAAATGGAGCTGCCTGCCGGACAATGTCCTCAAGGTGTCTCAGGCAGTGAATGAGTCAGGAGCTCCTGAGAGAAGTCTGCAGGAACTCACATTTGTGGTGGGTGAGATTTGTTTGTTTGTATGTTGCTTCTTTCCTAAAGATTTGTATGTGCTTTGATTTAGGTGTTATCAGCACCCAAGTCATAATTAAAATCATGGATATGGATGAGACTGTTGAGGAAGAGCACAGATTTCAAATAATAATGATAATAATAATAATAATAACTTAAGGTAAAATCAGAGAAAAAGAAGTCTGTGTGGACTGAGAAGATATAAGTTAGAACAGCATCAAGAAAATCAAGGAAGGATAGCATGTCAAGAAAGAGGAAGAGGTAAAGAGAAAAAATGCAGTAAGAGATCAAGTTCTATAAGAACTTGAAAGCATTCCCTGGATCCCATAGGGTGGGCAGAATGGTCTGAAAAGGGTAGACGGTGAGGAGAAACCCTGAGGGGTTGTTCACTGGGCTGATTGGTTGGATGGTTGATATAAAATGGGAGACACTATAGTGGAAAGCCAATTAGACAAGAGACAGAAGAGATGGGGTAATAAAGGGAATGACTGATGGATGTGGTCCCCCAGGAGGCCAATGGGTATGGAGTTCATAGCCCAAGAGAAGGGATTACTCAGGGGTCAGGAAGTATACTTACGCCATTGAGGAGAGAGAGGGCAGTGAGGGACATAAGAATGACCATGTGGCTAATTTTGTGAGTGAGGCTAGGCAAAGCTGATGGGGGCGGGGGGAGGGGGGAAACTATGCATACTAATTATATCAAAGAAATTGATTTTTTAAAAAAAGAAATTCATGTGATCCATCATTCTATTAAAACATGTTAATGAAACTCCCACAATTTCCAAGGCCAAAACTGACTGAGCTGATGGTGATAGATTTCAGGAAGCTAAGGATGCACTGCATAGTCACCAATGGTGGATATTTTCTATTTTTTTCTTTCTTCTTTTTTTTTAACGGTATTTTTTCCTATTTTATTTGAAACCACAGCCTGGCTTATTTTTCACTCAGTTTAATTTCTTTCAAGCTGTAGCCTGTGAATCACACCTATTTCAAGCAGTTTTCGTTTTCCTTCGTGTCAGGCTTTTGTGTCTTTTCCCCCTCAAAGATCAGCAGCAGTTGAAAAGGTAACTGGTCCCGATCAATAACCATTTGAAAATAGAAACTCAGATATTTAAGATGAATCTGTATGGAATTGCTACCTTTAGGACTTCTTTCTTGGAAGCAACCTTTCCTCCTACCAATATCACATTGTAAGTGGGCCCATCCAGGAGGCTCCTTCAAGTTTCTATTACCTAACAATCACAATCTGATAAAGCCTGGTTGGTGATAAGTGAGGCCTGTTTCATAAATAAAGGCCCTCCCAGCCCTGTTCCCAAATTAGATGTGGAGCAAATTTAAGGCCGTGTGAAAATCTGTTCAGCAAGGGAAAACTCACACTAGGTGAGGAATCAGTTACTGAAGAGGTTATCCTTTCCAGCCCACTCATTTTATAGTACACAAACTGAAGCCCAGAGGGCCATATGGTTAATTGGGATCGAGGCCAGGACCCGATTCCAGGTCTCCTGACTCCCCACCCACTATTCTTTTGTCCTCTCCTAACATCTGTTTCTCCTGCTGGGCAGCAAACTCCGCAGGGCCAGGAACCTCTTTCACATAGTTCACTTAGCTGTCCCCAGCAGAGAGGTGACAAGCAAAACTGTGTTAGTCAGTTAGCCACACTCAGGGTGGATCGCTGTTGGTCATCTGTGAGATATGCAGAGGTCATGCAGAGATAAACGTCGGAGTAAAAGGTCTCAACAGAACAGAAAGAAAAATAAAATCACCAACCCATAAACACATGGTTTATGAACTCTGCAAATACCAGAGACTCTGGACACGCCTTCCAGGGTGGAAGCCTTGGGAACAGCAACTGTAGAGCCACTTCTTGCTAAGGGGTCCATGCCAGGGTTTCATTTGTCATTGGGTTGGCAGACACCCCACCCCAAGTCATCTATAGAGCTTGAGAACAGAAGTTTCCACATTGCGTCCAAGTCAGCCCTAACCAACCTGAATCCTCCTTAAAATATTTAACAGGCTCCCTTCTCTGCCCCAAACACTGTAACTGCTGAGGGCTCCTTCCATCTCCCCACAATCAAACCTGTCTAAAATTTTTATGCAAGTTGAAATCCCAGGTTCTCTTTGCACATTAGCAATGCATGCCATCCCACAGGGGACAGCCCCTGCGGCAGTATGCAGGCACTTTAAGGAGTTTGAAAGCAGCATTAGCCACAGTTGAAGTTTGTTTTGTAAGACAAGACCCTGTGAGGTTCTTCATTTTGCTGAAAACCATGTGCCAGCTTGATGCCTTTCTACTCTGGTTGAGACCAAATGCTTCTCAAATGAATCTGCTAGAAGAGTCTCTCGTGGGAATTGTATTCCCCCTTAGCATTCTTCAGTTTGAGTTTGGTTTGGTTAATGGTGAAAATAAGTACTTACATCTCTTGCCCCTAAACCAGGAGCGGCTGCTGTTGCTGCTTCTGCCATATCCCATCAAGACAGCCTGCTGTTACTCACAGCTGGCAGACAGTGTGAACTGATGCCACGTCAGCCGCCCAGAACCTTTCTGCTTCAGCAGCAGTTTCCCAACGGAATGATTTTCTATGTAGATCCTGAGGCTGGAAACATGATCTGACCACCATATTGAGAAGGTCTTCGTAAAAGACGCCACTACCTGAAATCAGAGAAAGAAAGTGCACGTCCTCCTTCGTGCGTCTAAATATTAGGTTGACTTTCTAAACACTTATGAAAGCGAGTTCATCATTGACAAAAAAAAAAAAAAAAATCAGGATTAGAAACTGAAAAAGTAAAATTTGGAGACTTTGAATCAGTATTATAGAGTTTAGTTCATTTAAACATCATGAGCTTGGAGTGAAGTGAATTTCATTTCAAAAAAATGAAAAAGTGAATGCTCATCAATAGGCAAATGGTTGAATATATTATGAAACACTTATGTCATGGTCTATTAGGATATCTAGTAACAAATAAGTTAGAGATACAGCAGTTGACTTGGAGGGGTTTCTATAGCATTTTAACCAAGCAAAAAAAGTATATATTATCCCATTTCGGGTTGTTATGACATCTTTGAGATGATATTATCCAATATGCTATCACTGAATCTCCCTTCCTGGGACCTTATACACACACACACACACACACACACACACACACACACACACACATATATATATATATATATGTAATTATATGAGTATTTGTGTATGTGCATAGATAAAAGTATATAAAAGACACATACCGGGCAGTTAAAACATTTCCTTTGCTTGAGGGAGAGAATTTGCATGGGCAATGGATGAGGGCGCAAGTAACTTTTTGCAAGCCTTCACAATAAGCAGCATTTGTTACATCCCATTCCTATAAAATTATCTGTATGCGAATGGTGTGTGTGCTTAAAGAGAAGCACATGTTAAGTTTACGAAGTGTTCATTAGATGTCTCCAGGTGCTGGAATGCCATCTGACTTTGATTTTTATTCTCCATCATTTTATGTATGCTTCAACTTTTTTCAAGGAAACATTTTTATTTACGTAACCAAAAGAAACAATAAAGCTGTTTCTATTATGTAAAAATTATTGACAAGTGGTGACTTGCCTGGACTGTTACGCTTCTGAACCCCTGTGCTGAATCTTAAACAGATTTTATTTTTTCCTCTGTGTGTTCCCAAAACACTTCAGAATTCTAAAGATGTTCTCGGGCTTATGTGGAACAGACAAGCCATGCCAAAGAGAAATGTAAAACACTTTTCGAGCCCAGACCTCACACAGCCCTCCTGTCCTTGAGGTTGGCGTCAGAAGCAGCTCACTTCTTCACCCTTCTGTGATGTGCAGAGGAAAGACCCCACAGCAGTGTTGCTAAGAGGGCAGTAATCCATCGTGTCTCAGATGGCGCCTGAGGGTGACCACAGATCACTTGGGGAAATGCCAATCGGGAAAAGAGAGAAGTTGGAAGCCACCAACCAATCCCTACACTCCAGCAACAGAGCCTAAAATTGGGAAATTAGCTCTCATTGATCAGTGACCAAGTAACCAACACAATCTACATAATTAAAACACAGGAAAGGTCACTGTGTATTCCCTGACCACATTTTCTGAATTGAAATGAAGTGAGATAGATGAATACACTTGGACGTTAACTTATCTTAATTATGTAAACAACAAGATGGAAGTTTTTTTGAACTGGGGCAATCATAAAAAATTCACGACGTCCCATCACCATAAGGGCTCTGTATCAAGCAGATATGTGTATTAATCAGAAGGCATATATTGTATGTGTTTATTCATTACCCTGGAAGTGGGGAAGGTCCTGATTTTAAACTTAAATGAGGAAAAGGACTGATTAGGTAAAATTTCTGAATTATAGAACTGTCTTAAAAACAACTTTTTAAAAAGAAGTGTTGTTTTTTTAGTTGAAAAACTACAAAAATAATCCAAAGTAAAGTCCAAAATTTTTTAATTCTAAAAGGATTTTTAATTCAACCCATCATTTTAGATAGAAACAGAGATTTGGAGAGGTTAAAAAAACTTGCCCAAAGACATACAGGTAGAATTTAGGGCTTTGGCTCTCAGAGACCATCCCACAACATTGTGCTGTAAATATTAAGAATAGATCCTGCCTGGGTGGCTCAGTTGGTTAAGCGTCTGACTTTGGCTCAGGTTCATGAATTCAAGCCCCATGTCTGGAGCCTGCTTCAGATTCTGTGTCTCCCATTCTCACTCTACCCCTCCCCTGCTCACACTCTGTCTCTCTCTCTCTCTCTCTCTCTCTCTCTTTCCGAAATAAATAAACATTAAAAAAAGATTTTAAAAAAGGATAGATCCTGCCTAATTGACTTGTAATAACTAGAGAAGACACTCCTAATTATGCTCTTGCTTTGTATGCAAAGATCACCTCCTTAGATTTATGCAAAGAATAGTTAAATATGAACTGCATTTGCTATCTTGCCTGATGATTAGTTTGCTCTCTTTCATCTTGATAGTAATCACTCAACTAGACAAAATGAAGGATACATATAAACGTCCACAAAAAGCAGAATGTAAATAAATGCCAAATGCGGAATGCCAGTAATAAATGTTATAACAGATCAGGAGAGGAAGAGGCAAATATGGTAATTCTGAAAAATTACCATGGTAAAAGTGATGGAAGAAAATATTCAAAATACAAGCCTTCTTACTTGAGAATACTTATACTATTCAGGCTGTTATTGACAATATTGGGCCTTAACTGACATGGGACTCACGACCCTGATCTGAAGACAATCTTGTAGTCTCATTTTCCCTTACTTAAAAAAGACACGTTTGGAAAATGTGCGAAAAGCATACATCCATATATTCATAAACCTGCATTTTGCCTAGCTCAGACATCTTGGAGAAATTGGGGAAGTTCTAGACTTACCTGTATGTAACTAAACAACTAATAGAAAGTGGAAAATGCAAAGATTGTTAGGCTCCCAAATACAGACCTTCTGGCTCTCATAGGCACATTCATTCAAATATCATCAGCAGATTGGAGGTATTGGCTCAGTTTGCTGAGCCAAAATTCATGGCCAAAAACAAGTACAAATGTTTCTCCTTGAAAGAATTACAAGCTCCACCCCTTCAACTAAATTACTTACAAACAGCAGACCAAAATTCTCATGTTGACCCACCAGAAGACTGAGTCAAGTGATGGAAAAGCATCTTGAATTCCCCAAGAGACACACAGGGCAAAAAGACTGAGCAGAGGTGGTATATCACAGTGGTTATGTGTGTGGGCTCTGGGACCACACCACCAGGCTGGGGTCCTGGCTTGGCCATTCTCTGGATCCATCTCTGGATCCATTGATGTCAGATAAATCACTGAATCTCCCTTCCCTCGACCTCAGTTTCTATACCTGTAAAACAGAGTTAACAGTAACTACCTCCAGGATTGTCGTGAAGAGTACAGTAGGACTTTGAAGAACATGGATGGGGGTTGTAGCAACCACTCCCCAGCCCCCCGTGTAGTCGAAAATCCCTGTGTAACTTTGGACTCCCCCAAAATACTTAACTACTAATAGCCTACCATTGACCAGAAACCTTACTGATAGCATAGTCAATTAACATGTATTTTGTATGGTATACGTATTGTATACTGTACTCTTACAATAAAGTAAGCTAGAAAAAGAAACTCATAAGGAAAATACATTTATAGTACTGTACTGTATTTATCTAAAAATCCACATACAAGTGAACTCATGCAGTTCAAACTCATGTTCAAGAGTCAACTGTAATTGAATCATTACAGGTAAAGCACTTAGAAGAGTGCTTCAGGCCATGGTTTATACCTGTACCCTAATAATATTTATTATTATTATTATTATTATTATTATTCCATGCCCTCTCCCTCTATGCCACTCTCCTTGTATCTCTACATGTTCACCAACCAAGAAGATCCTCTCCTCTTTACAAATAAGCAAACCAAAGCTCAGAGAGAGTGAGTAATGCACTTTAAACCTCACAGCTAGCAAGAGTCAAATCAGACACTTGTATGACTCAGTTGGTTGAGTGTCTGACTTCAGCTCAGGTCATGATCTCATAGTTCACGAGCTCGAGTCCCACATTGGGCTCACTGATCTCAGCACAGAGCCAGCTTTGGATCCTTTGTCTCATCTCTCTCTGCCTGTCCCCCACTCATGCTCTCTCTTGCTCTCTCACAAAACATAAAACATTAAAAAAAAAAAAATACGCAACACAGACCTATCCCTTTGTTCATTCATTCATGCATTCATTCACTCATTCATTCACTGTCAGCTTACTGTGCGCCAGGCACTGTACCTGGTGTTGGGGATTCAGATGTGAACTAGGCAGACCAGAAGGGAACTGCCTTCATAAAGCCTGCGTGCTTGTGGGGGAGACAGATAAGCAAACAAAAATAAATCCATCATTTAATATCAGACTGTGGTAAGTGCTGTAAAGAAAATAAGAAGGAATCAGAGAATGGAGTGTCAGGGTGGAGGTGGGAGGCGTATTTTAGGTAGATGAGTCAGGAATACTCCCTGAGAAGCTAAGATAAATCCAGGGAGGGGTGTTCTATGGAAAGATCTGGGGAAAAGTGTGGAAGGCACAGTGAACTGTAAGTGCAAATGTCTTGAGACAGGAACAAGGTCAGCCTAAAGAAAGAGTGAGAAGGCTGGATACTGGAGGGAGCTGGTTTGGAGACAGAAGGTGTAAAAGAGCCTCTTAAAAACAGGGAAGCGAATTAACTAGGGAAATGAGGGCAGGGTTGCCGGGCAGCACTGAGAGTCCACTTGAGCTCTGGGTTCATAAAATTAAGACCAGGAAGCCTGCTGTGTATTTTTATCCAGCCGCTTTTGGAGGTTTGGTGCTTGGATGCAGACATGAGCAGGTGAGTAGAGAGTGTTGTCAGATCTGGGGACTCACCAGGTAAAGGCAGGAGAGGGGAGAGGGGCAAGGGAGCCTGCTCCATGGACTCAGGTGAGCGAGGTGGAAGGCAAGGCCCTTGAGGGCCATGATGGACAGTGACAAGGTACAGGGATGATGGCCTGGTGGACCTAGTGAAACCAAACAATGGCTGGAGTGGGGTTCCGGCGGGAGTGAGCCGGAAGTGAGAAGGCAGTGGCCAAAGAGGGGCGCCAGAAATCGACAAGTACTAATCACTTGTAGTACTAATCATTAGTACTACAAGTGCTAATCATGAGGAACACGGCGTTACTGTTAGGCTAGTCGGCTGAGGTGGTAGAATGACCTGGGGAGCTATCAAAACACACGCAAGCCTCCAATCCTCTCATTCAGGCTCAATGGGTTGGGAGGACGGGGAAGGGTTAGAAGTGCCTGAGCTTTTTAAGTTTCCCAGGGGCACCTGGGTGGCTCAGTTAGCTGGGTATCCTACTCTTGATTTCAGCTCGGGCCATGATCTCATGGTTTGTGGGTTTGAGCCCCGTGTCAGAGGCTCTTCCCTGGTGGTACAGAGCCTGCTAAGGATTCTCTCTCTCCCTCTATCTCTCTGTCCCTCCCCCACTTGTGCACTCTCTTTCTCTCTCTAAGTAAACACTTAAACATAAAAGTTTCCCAAATAATTTTATTTTTAAAATTTTTTAAAATGTTTATTTATTTTTGAGAGAGACAGAACACGAGCGGGTGAGAGGCAGAGAGAGAGGGAGACACAGAATCTGACGCAGGCTCCAGGCTGAGCTGTCTGCACAGAGCCTGACCCAGGGCTCCAACTCACGAGCCATGAGATCATGACCCGAGCCGAAGTCAGAGGCTTAACTGAGCCACCCAGGTGCCCCACCCCGAATAATTTTAAAGTGCAGCCAGGGCTGGGACTGACCGATCTAATCAGGCCAACCAGCAAGAGTGAGGACAGGAGTGGTGAAAAGCCGGGACGTGAGCCAGCAGGGTCCTGGGCTGCACTGGAGGAGTGACTGCTTGTCAGTGGCTGACCCAGCATGGGAGGTTTATGGAGAATGGATGGCCTGTCCTTCAGAGCTGCTGGGGAAGGGTCAGGGAGGAACAATGGGCTGAAAGTGGCCATGAGGAGCAAAGCAGACACCTACCCCGCCATCAGGCCCTGGGGCTCTTGCAGGGTATCTCCATCCTCAGGAGTGAGTCAGGTATCAGAGCAGAATGGTGTGGAGGACATTTAGAGAAGTGGCTGAGGACAGAGGGTGGGAGATAAAGTCAAATAAGGATAGGACAGCACTGTGTGGAGGAGGAGGCCCAGGGGTGTTAAACTGAGGGAGTCACAAGAGTAATCACAAGGCATGATGGGATTAGTACTAAGGCCTTTCAGGGGAAGATGCGTAATTGATTGTAATTAAAGCCTCCCTTCTGTATTGTATTTAGACTCTAAGGCAGTGTGTTAGTTTCCTGAGTTCGAGCCCCGTGTCAGGCTCTGGAGCCTGCTTCGGATTCTGTCTCCTTCTCTCTCTGACTCTCCCCCATTCATGCTGTCTCTCCCTGTCTCAAAAATAAATAAACGTTAAAAAAAAAAAAGTAACAGTTTATTTTCTCATAGTTCTGAAGGCTGCAGTCTGAAATCAAATTGTGAGCAGGGCCACGCACCCTCTGAAGACTCTAGGGGAGAATCCTTCCCTGCCTTTTCCCAGGTCCTGGTGGCTCCCTCCATCCCAGGCATCCTTTGGCTTGTGCTGCATCAACCCAATTTCTGTGCCTGTCTTCACATGGCCATCCTCCTCTGTGCCCAAATCTCTCTCTACTTATTAGGGTGACAGTCATTGCATTAGGGCCATCCTAATCCAGTCTGACCTCGTCTTAACTTGATTACATTTACAAAGACCCCAGCTCCAAATAAGGTCACGGTCGTGGGTACTGAAAGCTAGGATTTCAACATACCTTTTTGTTGGGGGAACACAACTCAGCCCACAACCATTCGTGGGGTAATCTGTGGAGGTGATGTGACAGCCAGGGCACTGTTGTCACCCAGAGAATACAGGCATTTGGGACTGCTATTAAATCCACTGAAAGCCAGTCACTGCAGAAGAAGGCAAGCTATAGGCCTGCTTTAGAGACCTCAGTTCCAGGACAGGGAAAGGGAGGTCTCACCAGGCACATAGTGGGCTGTCCTCAATCCTGCCTAAGTGAGAAAACAAAGCTGACTTAGTGGAAACCTATCCTTACAGTGGATAAGCAATTCAAATCAACTTTGTGTTCATGGCAGGTCAGCAATATCTTGAACACATGAATAGCACATATTTGATGAGAAGCTACAAATTGACAAGATAATGAAAGCCTAAAAGATTTCCTACTCTCTCACCATTAGCATTAGGCAGTGAAACTGGAGAGATAAAGACAAAGAAAATAACCTCTATTGTGCTACAGAACTCAAATTTAGTAAGATGGGTAATATACTCTATCAATCAATTATCAGGGATTAAGTGCCTAGTATTGCAACATTGACAAGAGAAAAATAAAAAGGCGCCATCCTGCAAAGAACCTACCCACCAGTTGAGGATTGAAAACACACATTAAAGACAAGGTATAGTTAACTGTTGAATTCTATAGTGTAGATAGAGTCAATAATACAGAAATCCAAAAATAGGAGAGATTAATGATTCCAGGATTACTCAAAATGGGCTTTCTGGAGTTTGATAAGTATTTCCTTGGGGCCTGTTCTGTGTACCACAGTCATTGAGCTGGGCCTGAAGCCTTCAACTTTCCCTCTATGAGATCATTAGCATCTGGGTTTTCCAGAGGAAGAAACCAAGGTCCACACACATAAAGTGACCTGCCCAAGGTCAGATGGCTTGTAGGTTTCCAAGCTAGGAATTGAACCCAAGTCTTTTATCCTCAAGTCCATGGCTTTTTGTACAGTGTCTTGAAGGGTGAGTAGGGTTTGGATAGGCAAGGAAAAACAAGGAGAGTGTTTTATGTGTGGGAAATAGGATTAATATTTTATTATTACATTTAGCTAATTGGCTCCTGAGAGCCAGCCTATGTCCCCAGATGAGAGGCTGCTGTCAGTCCTCCAGCTCTTAAAATATCTGGGTCAGTGAGAAGAGGATCACAAGGTCTCCTTATGGTTATTTTTAACTTAAAAATAACCTTTAAAGAAAAGGAGAGGATAAAAATGAAAACATATCAGAAATTTTACAAGCTGAAGTCAAAAGGGAACTATTCAATGGGAACAGCTAGGTTACTGACCCTCACTTGGAAGCTGCAGCAAGGGGGTCCCCGGTGGACCACAGTGGTTCCTGACTCCATCAGAACCGAGAAAGGTGGCCTGAATCTACATCAGAAAGTGAGCCTAAGACGTGAGCAGAAACCGAAGACAGGAGACAAGGACGCGCGAGTGCTACTTCCCCACACCTGCCTTCAAAAAGACATCGCCCTTGATCCTTTCTTCAGAGAAGTAATGGAGAAAGAAACTCAGTAGACCTGGTCCAGCTTCCGCCACTGGCGTTTGCATATTGCAGAACAAAAGGAAAGGAAGAGGAATCTTTCAATCACCTGCAATGTGAAATTGGCACCGATTGACATGCGAATGCTGTTCTCAAGAGGAAAAAAAACATCCTGAGTATCGCTTTATGTTTTTTTGAGACAAATGAGCAGTAATCCAAACCCCCTGCACAGCTTTCCCATCAACTCGAGATACCAGGAATGAAGAAACTGCAATTGCCAGAAAATATGCCTCCCAGGACCTCAAAAGGAGAGGTTCCTGCAAAGCGTTCCCACTGTGTCATGTGTCCAGAGCAGCAGATGAGAACAGCAAGATGGATGCTGTCCCACACTGGGTCCCCTGTCAGATACAGGTCCTGAGACTAAGGAACTTATTCCCTAGTTGCATCTCTAACCCAAGGCCATGATCATAGCAAATGTTCACTAAATTGTTGAATGTCTTTGAAGGCTAAGCCTAATATATACAAATGCAACAGGACAACTATGCAAATCCATGGCTCTCTAAGGGCTGAACTGTGTGCTATGGGAATTCCTACGAGAGCGAGATCAATCCGAGCTGGTTTCACAGAGGAAATGAGCCTTCAGCGGGCCCTGAATGGATATAACTTGCACAGAAAAGGAATGACGATGCTTGGTGCAGAGAAATTCACAATGCACAACCGGTTCCCGCATTCACAGAGCTCATTATCTAGCAATCCATCTCCTTAGAGTAGAAGGTACTAATGGGTCATGACAGAGGCCGACATTTATTTAGGGCCCATGAAGTGTCAGGCACTATGCTAAGTGCTTCACAAATATAACCTCGTTTTGACCTCATTACAACTCAAGGACAAGGGGGTTACTATTACCACCATTTTATGGACAAGAAGCAGAGCCCACAGCTAATTAGTGCCGAGGCCACAATTCAAATCGTTGGCTGTCTTGGCTAGTGGACCATTCTCCTTTCACTCTTCTCCATGGGACATGAGGTCAGGGGAAGTTGTACGGTGGGGTGCTTGCAAGCCTGGCAAAGCCGTTCATATTTGCTATGGAGGAAATAAAAAGCTATTTGTCATCAGTCCTCTCTTCCTGCTGTTCCTGGATCTCCTCTGGTGAAGTTGGATTCCTTAGGGATACACGTCATATTCAGAGTGTGTCCAGGCAAGACACATTCTTTCCCTCCAGATCTCCATCGGCTTTCCAGCATAGCAAACTGCAGTGGCCATCTTGAAAGGAAATTTCAGTCATATTTTTGTCTCTCCCTTAAATCCCAAACCTATAGATGCCATTAAGAAACCAATCCCAGGGCGGCACCTGGGTGACTCAGTCGGTTAAGTGTCCAACTTCGGCTCAGGTCACCATCTCTCAGTCCATGGGTTTGAGCCCTGCATCGGGCTCTGTGCTGACAGTTCAGAGCCTGGAGCCTGCTTCGGATTCTGTGTCTCCCTCTCTTTCTGCGCTCTTCTGCTCATGCTCTGTCTCTGTCTCTCTCTCAAAAATAAATAAACATTAAAAAAAAAAAAAAAAAGAAAAGAAACCAATCCCCGTGGTTTTTCCTCCTCCAGCCCTCTACCCCCCTTTTTTAGTTTTCCTAAGATCTGTGAGAACCCTTGAAGTTGCCCAGAGACCAGAATACCCCAGGTTTTGGGTGGCATCTCACCACCCAAAACATCCAAAGAAGAGAGATGCTTTCAAAGTTCTTCTTATCTTTTTAAATAATGTTTGTTTGAGAGAGAGAGAGAGCGCATTTGCATGTGTGAGCGGGGGAGGGGCGGAGAGAGAATCCCAAGCAGCCTCCACATTCAGTGTGGAGCCCAACTCAGGATGGATCCCATGACTGCAAGATCATGAGATCACAACCTGAGCTGATATCGAGAGTCAGATGCTAGGAGCACCTGGGTGGTTCAGTCAGTTAAGCATCTCTCTGCCTCTCCCCCCACCCCCCTTCATTCTCTCTCTCTCTCTCTCTCTCTCTCTCTCAAAATAAATAAACATTAAAAAGAGACAGAGAGAGAGTCAGACACTTGACTGACCCAGGCACCCCTCTGCTTACCTCCTCACCTTTATTTCTCTACCTTCGCAAGGAAGAACAAGGGATGAAAGAAGAGATGTCTGTATTCTCTCTACCTCCCTCCCTAGAGGACCAGGGAGTGTCCCGATATCCTCAGTGTTCTCCTTCATTTCTGAGCTGGCAAATATTGCTCCCCAGCAAGGCCAGGATCAGGAAGGACAAGGTGAAGGTCAACCCACCTAGAGGAAATAGAATTGGAAATTCAGCTATAAAAGTGGCAATTCTCATGCCCCTGCGGCTACTATGTTTACCAAGTACAAAACACTGCCACAGACATCCCTTCAGTTGAATCTCTTACAATAGTGCAGCAGGTTTTAATGTTGATATTACCTTTTTTTCTTCTTTTTTGCAGATGAGGAAATGGAGGTACATAAAAAAGAAGTGATTCCCGGGGCGCCTGGGTGGCTCAGTTGGTTAAGCGTCTGACTTCGGCTCAGGTCACGATCTCGCAGTTTGGGGGTCTGAGCCCCGCGAGCCCCGCGTCGGGCTCTGTGCTGACAGCTCAGAGCCTGGAGCCTGCTTCGGATTCTGTGTCTCTCCATCTCTCGGCCCCTCCCCTGCTCATGCTCTATGTCTCCCTGTCTCTCAATAATAAATAAACGTTAAAAAAATAAATACAAATAAATAAAGTAAATAAAAAGAAGTGATTCCCGAGAGTCACTTGCAGCCAGGCCCTCTGAGCTCAAATTCTGTGCTCTGTCCTCTCTGGCAC
Organism: Panthera uncia; assembly: GCF_023721935.1. Classification (NCBI taxonomy): domain Eukaryota; kingdom Metazoa; phylum Chordata; class Mammalia; order Carnivora; family Felidae; genus Panthera; species Panthera uncia. The sequence continues at coordinate 19,166,978 of NC_064813.1, forward strand.
ATCCACTCGGGAATCTTGATCTGGACAAGGATGCCAGATGGAAACAGGAAAGCTTCATGGCCACTCTCCATGGTGCCATAGTCCAAAACTGGGGAGACTTACCCAAACTGTTTTTAATTTCATTTTATAATCTATGAATCTATCTTCCAGAAATACATGTCTTTCTCTTATAATATTTGATTTTGGTCCTAGCAATCTTTGAGAGTAGTAAGTTCCATGTGCTTAGTATTCCTGTGTAAAGAAGTACTATTTTTACTTTGCCCTAAAGCTATTTCTTTAAAATGATGAAGTTGTCCCTAGTTCTTGTGCTCTGGGATTTAATACGTTCATATTTTTATCCTATGATTTTCATTATTTTCCAAATTTCAATCATATTCCCCTCTCAGCCTGTGTCTTTCCAGAATGAAGAGCCCCAATTCTTTCATCATCCCTCACAAAAGAACCCCCTCTGCCCTCTGGATCAATTTAGGTGTCCTTCTTTAGACCTTGTCTGGTTCTGTATGTCTTTGAGGTACGTCGGATCGTGGGGCTCCCATCGCTTTGTCCATTATTCCATATAAAAGAGCACAATGACTTCAGCTACAATAGAGTGTAGAAATACTTGAGAGACACTTTTAAAAATCAAACAATTCCTTTGCTCCATATCAGCCCAGCAGATGCCAAAAAAAAATACACATTTTTGCTCCACTCTGAAATGAACTTGAACACACTGGTGCTAGACGACCTCATAATCTATTACGAAAATGACAATTAGAAAGCGCTTTCACGCATTATCATACATTATCTCATTTGACCCTCACAGGAACCACGCAAGGTAGAAAAAACATATTATGATCTTCATTGTTTTACCTGAGAAAATTAAAAAGAGGAGTCTAGCCCAAGGCCGAACAGCTGGACTTAAGAGCCCAGTCGCTGGTCCTCTACTGAGAGAATGGTGCTTTATTCCCTGTGCAATACAGCCTTCCTGATAACCTCTTGTGGTTCATGTGAAATCACCAAACTATCCCCGTCCAAGTCTCTCTGAGTGGTCCACAGAGCAGTCACGATATTCTACAGTCCTACTGAGAGGAAAGATGTTTACAGTCAGTCTAGACCCTCTTCCCTTCTCTCTCTGTGCTGTCTCTACAATCTCATCACAGGTACCAATGGTACCTCCACGCAAATGACGCCCAAATTCGTATCTCTAGGCCACACCTCTCTTCTGAGCACGAGACAGGTACAGAAAACTGCACAGCTCACATCTCCTGGATGTCTCAATATATGCACAACCTTACCTTGTGCATCTAACCCCATCATATCACCTGCCACCACCAAAACTCGGTTCTCTTCTGATGTTCCTCCTCTCAAATACCTATCCAGGAAGCTAGGAGACATCCTGACATTTCCCTCCCTCCCCCTCCACCAACCCTGCCTGTTCTTTCGCTTTTACCTCCCGCAGAGCTCTCTGTCCTGTCGATTTCTCTCCCTTCCCATCATCACCACCTTAGTCCCAGATACCCTCCTCTCCCATTGGGATTTTCATGGACTCCTCGTTGTTCTGTTCATCTCTAAAACTTTCTCCCACTATAGCTAGGAGGATTCTTCCAAAAATGCTGTGCTGCTCATGCCTCCCCCACCCTACCCCTCCCTAGAGCACCTCATGGCATCCCATCCTTTTAAGGTAAGGGCACAAACCATACCTGGCCCACAGGTCCTAATCTGGGCCTGTCTGCAGCCTCATGTTACAACACCTGCCTCCATTGCTTCCCCTCCAGCCCTACTCCTCTTCTCTCCTTCTCTCAACCCCTTTCACTCACAGACTTTCATTTGCCATGGGGCCCTAGAACACTCCTCCCTTCCTTCCCTATTTAAATTCCTAGAATTCAATGTTCCAGAAGCCTCCGTCTTCAGAGTTTCAAGGATCTCTCCTCAGGGAAACCTTTCCTGACCTGCCTGAGTTAGATTCCCCCATTATACTTTATGCGACACTAATTTGGCATGGTTTTGTGGTTTTAATTCACGTCCATCTCCCCCGCTAAATTTGTAAACTTCTGCCCACCAATATACACAGGGAATCGTGTATATTCCCTGTGCTGTGCTGAGCTTGTCACACAGAGGCACAGCCACGTGTATCACATCAAGGTGAATAAATGAATAAGCCCACTAATAAGGAAGTGGTTGGATATGATACATATCCTCATTATGGAGCACTAAACAGCTGTTAAAAAGAACCAGATGTCTATTTTACTAATATGGAATGATGTCTATGACATACTGATTAAAAACAGTACAATACAGAACAGTGTGCATACTATGATCAATTAATTCGTTTATATATTTTGCCAGAGAGCGCACGCGTGTGCATGAGCGGGGTGGGGGTGGCAGAAAGAGGGAGGGAGGGAGAGAATCCCAGGCAGGCCCCACACTCCAGCACAGAGCCTGTTGTGGGGCTCAAACTTACAAACTGGGAGATCATGGCCTGAGCTGAAACCAAGAGTCAGACACTTGACCGACTGAGCCACCCAGGTGCCCTGATGATTGGTTATTTTTAAAAACTATGTATGTCTTTATTTAAAAAAAAAAACAAAAACAAAACCTCTGTGTGTATGCATCGTGTGTACGTGTTTAAAGGATCTACCAAAGCAGCACCAAACTGCTTACTGTGGTTTCCCTGGAGAAACCACAGGTTAGATGGGGCACCTGGTGGCTCAGTTGGTTGAGCATCTGACTTCAGCTCAGGTCATGATCTCACAGTTCCTGACTTTAAGCCCCGCATCGGGCTCTGTGCTGACAGCTCAGAGCCTGGAACCTGCTTCGGATTCTGTGTCTCCCTCTCTCTCTGCCCCTCCCCTGCTCGCAATCTGTCTCTCTCTCTCTCTCAAAAATAAATAAGCATTAAAAAAAAAAAAAAAAAGGCAGGCAGGTTAGAGAAAAATAGGATAACAACTTCTACTCATAAACTTTTTGCTGCTTTGATTTTTTTCAATGATTGTTTTGTGATCATTTTAACACCGTTTTTAAAATAACGAGGCAATTCACTGAAGTTTAAGAAACTATTTCTACATACAGCAAAAATTTTTTAAAAATAATAATCACTCTGTATAGGATTTCTCAACAATAGCAAAGTTCCAGAAGTCGGCATCCTTCCACCTCAGGGCTTCCATCTAGCAATAAGCTGTGACAAAGAAGCCAGGGGAAGAGAACAACTAGACATGCCAGCATTTGTTTAATTTGGGCCTTTCCTTCCCATGCCTTTTATAAACAATAACTATTTTGAAAACTCACTGCTCTTTGATTCACTTACACAATCCGAGAAGAAAAATGAAGCGGGAGAAGTAATAGTGCAAATTTTTCTTCATTTATTTAATTTTGTTGCTGTTGTTGTTGAACACAAGCGATGGCGCGAGGACACGTTTATTTCTCTTCGCTTGCTACGTAACAAATCTTTTGCGGTCTTTGCCGCAGCTGCAGAGGAAGGAGCGGGGACAAATATCCTGACGATGTAGAGACAAGGTCATCCCATAGTTAATACCTCGCTTGAGTTGTTGAGACAAGTGTGTGCAGGTGGACAGACCCACAGCTGGTGAAAAAGAAGAGGTAGGTGTGTGGGAGCGATTTCTCCGGCAGCCAGCCGGCGGGGAAGAGCTGGGGACAATCTTGAGTATCGAATAAATACGGTCACTCAGAGCTGCATTGGTTCTTTTTTCAGGCTAATGGTTCAGACGCTGGAACGGCCAAACAGTGACTAAAATATGAGTCAAATGCTCTCAAATCAAATCATCCCAAAGAAGCAGGAGCACGGCGAGCAGGGAGCAGGTCATTAGGGCTTCTAACCAATACTTGTTCAACCTGAAGAAACTCGCTCTCTTTAACGACTGCCTCTTTCAATCTAAGTCATTTTGACGTTAGTGAGCTGAGGGCAATCGATCTTTATTACTGGTGACACCTACTGATCAGCTCTGAACCGAAGGAAAGGTAGCTCCCCACTGGGCTTGCACACTTTTCCCAACCCTGATCTTTCGTGCTTCTCTCTGCCAAGCAAGTCTTTGATTATCCCAAGGGGTGACAGGAAATTTTTTTAATTAGCCTCAAAGTTGGTGTCTTGATATTTTTGAAGACCAAGTTCCATTTAAATACAAACCAGCTCAAGTTAAGAAGAAGTAAGGTTGGGAGCGCCTGGGTGGCTCAGTCAGTTGAGCGCCTGACTTGGGCTCAGGTTGTGATCTCTCGGTTTTGTGAGTTCTAGCCCCACATTGGGCTCCCTGCTGTCAGCACAGAGCCTGCTTCAGATCCTCTGTCCTGCCCCCCCAACTCCCGTCCCTCCCCTGCTTGCAGGAAGAGGTGAAGCGTGGGCTCTGGCCCTCACAGAAGCACCACAAGGTCCCACAACAGACACAGGGGTGGCTTCCCTGACACCCGCCCCCCCCCCCACCTTCTGCTACTTTCTCGGTTTTCAATTCTTTCCCCAAACGTTCACTCCCGATTTTACAATTCAGTCCTTGCAAGAGCTCTTTTGGTGAGGAGATCCTGAGAAGATAGGTGTTTCCAAATGGCCTGAAGGACTTATCAGAAAACAAAGCCTCTTACCGCATTTATTGGAACAAATAAAAGTACTTATTCTCCTCAAGAATGAGTAAAAGTACCCCCATCCCTGTGGTGTCAGGCGTCTGTTTTACCCCCACCCCACCACTCACTTTTTTGGGAATTATCACTCATGGAGTAGGACGAGTAGAGAACAACAAACAAATGTAGAGGACCTCGCCCCGCAGACCGGCCATGGGCAGAGAATGGAGCTCACATCAACCTAAGCTGGGCACTCAACTCACACTCTGCTCTCTTCTCTGCCTGGATTCACTTAGATGTGAGGTAATATGTTGTGGGGTTTTTTGTGGGGTTTTTTTTTTTTTTTTTTTTACATTTTTTGTTGTAGTAAAACATACGTAACATAAAATTCACCATTGTAACCATTTTTACATGTACGGTTCGGTGACATTATATTCTTCATTGTTGGGCAACCATCACCACTATCTACCCCTCAAACGTTTTCATCTTCCCAAACTGAAACTCTGTACTCACTAAACAATAACCCCCTCAGTCTGTCCTCCCCCCAGCCCCTGGCAACCACCATTCTACTTCCTATCTCTATGAATTTGACTACCCTCGGTACTTCCTAGGAGTGAAATCACACCATGTCTGTCCTCTTGTGACTGGCTTATGTCACTTGGCCTACGTCTTCAAGGTTCATCATGTGGCAGCATGGGTCAGAATTTCATTCCTTTTTAGGGCTGGATAATATTCCTGTTGTGTGTATACACCACATTTTTTCCACCCATTCATCTGTTGATGGACATTTGGTTTGTTTCCAGGCTGGCGTATTCTTAACTTACTCCCACAATTTAAGACTTGTAGACCATTTAAAATCAATTCCATTTATGGCGTATTTACTACTCATTGTGATAGGAATTGTGGGAGGTACAAAGGTGAATCAGACATGGTACCCTCTTTCAAAAAACTTATGCTACCTTGGGAAAGGAGGAAAGAAAGAAGTAAAAGTAACCAGCATTTGCTAATAGCTCACCACGCACCGGATAATTTGCCCAATTGCTGCATGTGTTGCCCACGACAACGTTGTGAGGTAGATATTGTAATATGAGAAAATGGAGGCTCACAGACCTTAAGTAACCACCTCCGAAGTGGTAAGACCAGGATGTGAACCCACATCTTAGATTCAGAATCCTGTGTTCATTCTACTAGACATGCTGCTCCCTCTGGTGCCAGGCAGAATGTGACAAATCCCAAGGAAAAAGCTACAGGAAGGTGGAAGGGAAGAAATGACCAGCCTCCTGAGGGGGCCGGCTCATGGCAGAGGTCGGTCTTGGAAGTCAGACAGGTTCGTGTTTGACAGGGACAAGGGAGCAGAGGAAACTGCTTGAGCAGAGAAAAGGGGGGTTGGCAGGAAATCTAAGTACACATGGAGGGACCAGAGGCATTGTGTAACTTGAGGCTGCAGAGCAGAGCATGGCAAGGTCATGGACACAAAGAAATGTTAGCTTGAGGAGTCTGGACTCCACCATGTAGACCAAGGGGAGCCATTGCAGGTTTTCTGAGAAGAGACACAGTCACAGCTGTACTTTAGGAAGGTCACCATGGCAACAATGTATAACCACAAGGACGGAGGGGTGGGGGACGTTTAAAGGTTGGAAAGCCAGTCAGAAAGTTACTGGAATTAGCAGATGAAACATAATTGGTTGGAATGGAAAAGAGGATACGGAGGTGAGAGATATCTTGAGAGGTGGGGATCACAGAACCCGGCTACTGAGGCATTGTGAACAGAACGGCCATACATCCTGCTTTGCCTGGGACACCTTGCTTGCCTGGTGTAATTACTAACAGCCTCCTTTCCCTCTCCAATACAGACAAAGTAGGACTATACAGTATGTGTCACACTATTTACTAGGAATAAGAAAACAGAACCGAAGATGCCTCTAAAAGATTCTGAACCTGGATTAATCAGGAAAGCGGTTACACCTTTAGAAACACTGGAGGCAAAGGAGGTTTTTTGGAAAGATGAGGAGCTTAGATTTGGACATGCTGAATTTGCTGCTGAGGTGAGGGTTTATTTCAGGGAGATAAGCACCTTGCCCATGGATTTGCGCTGTATCACATGAAGGAAGGCATCATTGACCTAAAAAAAAATTCAAAAATATATGGTCACAGTTGCACATTTCTTTTTTTTAAATTTTTTTTCTCAACGTTTTTTTATTTATTTTTGGGACAGAGAGAGACAGAGCATGAACGGGGGAGGGGCAGAGAGAGAGGGAGACACAGAATCGGAAACAGGCTCCAGGCTCCGAGCCATCAGCCCAGAGCCTGACGCGGGGCTCGAACTCACGGACCGCGAGATCGTGACCTGGCTGAAGTCAGACGCTTAACCGACTGCGCCACCCAGGCACCCCACACAGTTGCACATTTCAATAAGCATTCTCTGGTAGGCCGAGTCTTAAAATAGCTAAAATATTAAGACGTGTCTCCAATGAACTGTATACAACTAACTATGCAATACTAGCTGAACAATCACCATAAACTGAAAGGAAAATAATAATATTTAAGAATAACCCAACTTCAGAATTTTTCTGTCCAAACTAACAATTTTCAACGTCGTCAGATAAGTGACAGCAGGTAAAAAGTCCTCAGACCGCTCCATACTCTATTGTAATATTTCTGTGTGTTCTAGCTCTTGAAAGAATGCAGCCACTGCCAGAAGAATCAATACTTTAATATTTTACAATTTTTATCTTCTTATTAAAATTGTCCTGTTTCCAGTGTAACCGAAATTGCAATCTATCTCAAATCCTATTTTTTTTTTAGAAGTACAAGGCTATAAAACATAAATTAAAAATCAGCCACAGTAATAAAAACAGTGCGATACTGGAGAGAGAATAAGTGCATCAACGGAACACACGAGAGCCCAAAACAGGCCCACACGAAGACAGTCAACTGAGCCTTAACAAAGGAGCAAAGGCAAACTCAGTGCAGAGGGGACGGTTGTTTCAAGAAATGGCACGAGCGAGATGCCTGGGTGGCTCCGTCAGTTAAGCGTCCGCCTTTGGCTCAGGTTATGATCTCACGGTCCGTGGGATGAAGCCCTGCGTCGGGCTCTGTGCTGACAGTGAGGAGCCTGCTTGGGATTTCCCTTCACTCTCCCTCTGCTACCCTCCCTCACGCTTGCTCTGTCTCTCTCTTCTTCTCCCTCTCAAAAATAAATAAACATTTAAAAAAATTAAGAAGAAGAAATGAGCTATCAAGCCACGAAAAGACATGGGAGAACATTAAATGCATATTGGGTTTTTTTTCAAAAAAATTTTTAATGTTTATTTATTTTTGAGAGAGAGAGAGAGAGACAGAGTGTGAGCAGGGGTGGGGAGGGGCAGAGAGAGAGGAAGACACAGAACTCAAAGCAGGCTCCAGGCTCTGAGTTGTCAGCACAGAGCCAGACGCAGGGCTCGAACTCACGCACCGTGAGATCATGACCTGAACCAGAGTAGGATGCTTAACTGACTGAGTCACCCAGGCACCCCTAAATGCATATTGTTAAGTAAGAGAAGCCAGTCTCAAAAGTCTGCATACTACACGATCCCAACCACATGACATCCTGTAAAAGCTAAAACTGTAGAGACAGTAAGAAGATCCGTGGCTGTCAGGGGTTGGGGTTGGGAGCAGGGGTGAATACATGGAGCCCAGGGGATTCTTTAGAGCAGTGAAGCTGTTCTGTATGATACTGTAATGATGGATACATGACAGTATACATTCGTTTTGGTAAAACGTATGTATAACCTGTACAGCACAAGAGTGATCCCTAATGTAAACCATGGACTTCAGTTAATAATAATGTATCAACATCGGCTTATCACTTGTAGCAAATGTACCACACCAATGCAATATGTTAATATTAGTGGAAACTGGGTGGTGGGAGAAGGAATATATGTGAATGCTACATACTCTCTGTGGAATTTTTCTGTAAACCTAAAACTGCTGAAAAAGTAAGTAAAGTCTACTGATTTTTAATAAAATAAATAACAAATGCACAAAATTAAAATTGAAAAAAGCAAACAGTAGAAGATAATAGAAGTGTCATTATTTGCACAGAATGTAATAATCTACATAGAAGAGCTAATCAAAGCAACAGATAAGCAAATGAGAAAGGCCAGCATATTGTGAGATAGAGATCAGCTAACAAAAATTACTGACATCTATATAAAAAATAATCGACTCCGGGGTTGGAAGATGGCGGCATAGGAGGACGCTGGGCTCACCGCGCATCCTGCTGATCACTTAGATTCCACCTACACCTGCCTAAATAACCCAGAAAACCGCCAGAGGATTAGCAGAACGGAGTCTCCGGAGCCAAGCGCAGACAAGAGGCCCACGGAAGAGGGGCCCCTCCTGAAGTGGATCACCTAAGGAGAAGCGAGCTAAGCCTGCCCCTCCTGCCCCCGTGCACCTTGCCTACCCACCCCAGCTAATACGCCAGATCCCCAGCACCACAAGCCCGGCAGTGTGCAAGTAGCCCAGACGGGCCACGCCACCCCACAGTGAATCCCGCCCCTAGGAGAGGGGAAGAGAAGGCACACACCAGTCTGACTGTGGCCCCAGCGGTGGGCTGGGGGCAGACATCAGGGCTGACTGCGGCCCCGCCACCAACTCCAGTTATATAAAAAATAAGTAGGAAATAAAACAGAAATGAAATAGTGTTCTCAAAGGCAACAAAAGCAGTAAAGTACTTATAATTAACATAATTAAGAACGACCCACAGACTTTATGGAGAAAAACTTTGAAATCTATTTACAAACATGAAACATCTGAATAAATGGCAATATATCCCTCTTCGCAAATGAGACAACATTGTAAAAACATCAGTACCTCCCCCAAATTAATCTCTAATGTCAATGCAACTCCAATGTCAGTCAGATATTTTTCAGGAACTAAACAAATCTATTCCAAAATTTACCTAAAAGGATAAAGATTCACAAAGAATCTTTAGGAGTTTAAGAAAGAACAAAGGTTGGAATAGTGGCCCTTCAGATAGGAAAACATACTTCACAACTATAAAGACAACAACAGTATGATACTGTTGTAGGAACAGGTATCTGAACCAAGGGAATAGAAGAGAAAACAGAGTGTATCTGGGAACTTGAAATAAGATGAAGGTAGCAACATAAATCAGTGGAGAAACAATGAACTATTTGGTCTGGGAAAACTAGGTCACTGTAAGTAGAAAACTAAAAATTGCTTACCTAACGTATACCCAATACAGAGGAGACTTCAGATGGATTAAAAGCATGAAATAGTGTGAAATAAAAGTACAAAGTTAGTAGAGAAAAATAGAGAAGATCACTGTGACCCAGATATAACAAAGGACTTTTTAAATATGTCCCAAATAGCACTAACCCACAAGGCAAAATATTGATGTGTTTGATTACATTAAATCTAGACAAAGATGACAGAGCAATGACAAATTTGGAGAGACAGACTTCTGCAAAGTCTCAAATTAGCATCTAGAACCTTGCTACTCACAGGGTGGTTCAAGGACCTGAGGCTTCTGTATCATCTGGGAGCTTATTAGAAATGCACCATCTTGAGCCCTTTCCTACCTTGACTGAATCATAATCTGCATCTTAACAAGATCCCCAGGTGATTCATACTCACATTAAAATTTGAGAACTGCAGATTACACAAGGAAATTTTGCAAATTAGTAAGAAAGAGACAGGAAGCCCTGCAGAAAATCGCATGAAGGGCTTAAAATGCTATTCAAAGAAGTGGAAACCTGAATGTTTACCAAATCTATAAAGAGATGCTTACATTGATTAGAAATCAGGGAGATGCAAATTAAAATAATAAGATGCCACTTTACACCCGTCAGTTTGGCAAAAATCAGAAAGTAGGACCATGCTACATATCAATGGGCTGGCGAAAGAAGAATCTGCGTGCACTGCTGGTGAGGGCGTGAACCAGTTGAGTCATCCTGGAGAGCAGTTTGCTGTCATACATCCTATGACCCAACAACCCTACTCCTGGGAAAATGCTCCCAAAGCAACATTGCACAGTCCCGACTGTGAGACCGTGTGACTGTGTATTATAGTGCTGATTATGGTGGCAGGGAATCAGGTCAAGGCCAGAGCGCATCACTAGGAAGCCGGTCTGTAAACTATGGCAGGTGCACACCGCTCTCTTCTAGGCAGCAGTGAGAAGCAATGAACCGGGCACAGCACCAGCAACATCGGTGGCGCTTAAAAAGACAGCACTGAGTGAAAAATGGAGAAACGGAACAAGGTCTACCGCACAACCTTATGCTGTTAGGTATTTGTGTCGCTTGAAAATCAACTAACACACAAAAAATCGTATGTTTTACAAGGAAACATAATCCAAGCATACGTATCAAACACATTATAGAGACTGACTCTGAGGAGGGAAACAAGAGTAGAGAACGGTAGTGGGCAACGAGAATAAAGGGAATAAGTAGATACAGATATCCAGAAATACACAGACCTAAAAGCAGAAGACGGCCCAACAATGAAAATGTGCTTTGATTTTTTTGGGATGAGCACTGGGTGTTGTATGTAAGCCAATTCGGAAATAAATCATATTCATTAAAAAAATAAAATGTAAAAAAAATAAAAATAGTAATAAAAAGAAACTGGGCTTTGAAATGAGGAATATGAATATAGCCAACCTTCCCACGGAAACTCTTCCCAAAAAGCACAGAAAAAAATAAGCAGAAAAACAAATCAATCAATCAAACAAATCAATTTTCTGCAGCATGAAATCTCTGGTTTCAAAAACATCTGTCTTGCAGGGCTTTGTGCCTTACAGAGACCTTTCCAATCCACGTAAATTTAGACATACTCAAAGGAGGTAGAAAAGGTTGAAGAGGTCTAAGACACGTGTTTTGAAATGTCGACCACTCAGAGGTACAGCTCCAGGCGACTTACAGCTGTATCTCACCATCAGTTTGAAGCTGCCTGTTCCTGGAGATCTGTCTCAGCCCAAAGATAGGAAATACTCCGAAAGCAAGCACGATTCGAGATAGCGATACCTCTTTTACTGGCTTCCTAGAGAAATGAGGAATCTCCTACAGATTAATGTTGACATACAAAGAAAGTTGTCTGTTTAAGTGCGAAAGCTTGTTTTTAATCACTTGGCTTATGTATGTATGTATAGAACTGTAGCACATATTTACCTAACTTCTTGAAAAGATAATATTGGTGGGAAACACAAACTTTTTGTTCCATGATTTGGGGATCTCATAATTTTGAACATCTGTGATTTTCCCTTCTGTTTTTCTGGACTTCTATGTCCATTTGCCACTTCTGCTGTGATTGTAGCTACTTCTAAGAATAATCCAACTCTGTCTCCTTTCTACCTTGTGGTTTCTATCCAGGCAACCAGTGCTGTCCCGGACTGGATGCTCAGAGTGTGATAAGGCTCTGAGTGAGAAAGTAAGAAGGAAAGTGCATGGCATCAGACCAGACTCTTTTGATAGCTAATTCAGATGCCTGGGGACATTTTCCCCCTATATTCTACAGGCTGCCCCCAGAGAGGGAGGCTGTTCCATACTGCTCCCTACATAGACACCCAGGCTGTTCCCAGAACCCTCCCTTGCACAGGGTGAAGCCATAATTAAATCTGTCTCTGGAGATATGCAACTCAGAATAATATGGGGGCAGGGTGAGGATATTGCTTTTGTCTTAGGTTCTGCTCTTAGAATTTTTAATTAGCTTATCAAGCAGGAATAATCAAAATAAGCTATAGTTCCCTAAATATATCATGCTGATTCATACCTCCTTAGAATCCAACTCTTTCCCCCTATTGTAACCCTGTCCTGAGATCTTCCCAACAAAACAAACGCCTAACGTCTGTTTTTATTGACTGGCATACACACAGTACCCAGTGAATGCTGACGAAGAAAATAAACTCATGAGTGAATGACCGTATCTAGGACTGAGTGGGATTGTTTTCAAAAGGTAAAAATGCTTAGTTAGTGCTATGTCGTCAGAGTTGCATTATACTCCTCATGTCATTGCTCTAATACATGTTCATCTGAATCTTCTTTTAAGAGTCAGCCGATACATTTTACCAAAAAAGAGGTAGATGACAAATGAGCATGTGAAAACATACTCAAGATCAATAGAGCAATGCAAATTAAACCCACAGTCAGATACCACTATAAACCTACTGGGACGGCCACCATTAAAGAAAACAGGTGACAATACAAAGTTCTGGCAGATGGCAAACAACTCAACTCTCCCATATTGTTGGTGGGAATGCAAAAGAATACAACCATTCTCATAAACGGTTGGTCATTTATTAAAAGTTAAACATAGGGGAGCCTGGGTGGTGCAGTCAGTTAAGCATCTGACTTCGGTTCAGGTCATGATCTCACGGTTCGTGAGTTCGAGCCCCGTGTCGGGCTCTGTGCTGACAGCTCAGAGCCTGGAGCCTGCTTCAGCTTCTGTGTCCCCCTCTCTCTCTGCCCCACTCCTGGTTGCACTCTGTCTCTCTCTGTCTCTCAAAAATGAATAAACATTAAAAAATTTTTTTTAAACTTAAAGAGTAATTTAATTTTTAAGAATATTCCACAGATATGGGGCACCTGGGTGGCTCAGTTGGTTAAGTGTAAAACTCTTGGTTTCAGCTCAGGTCATGATCTCACAGTTCATGAGTTCGAGCCCCACATCACACCAGCGGTATGGAGCCTGCTCAGGATTCTTTCTCTCTCCTTTTCGCTCTGGCCCTCCACTGCTCATGCTCTCTCTCTCATTCTCTCCCTCTCTCTCTCTCTCTCTCAAAATTAACAAATAAAAAAAAAAGAGAATAGCCCACAGATAGGAGTGTCTGGGTGGCTCAGTCTGTTAAGCATCTAACTCTTGATCTCAGCTCAGGTCTTGATCTCAGGGTCATGAGTTCAAGCCTCATGTTGGGATCTGTGCTGGGCATGAAAGTGTACCTTAGGAAAAAAAAAAGAATATTCCATACATACACTCAGGAAACTTCAAGTAAACAATTTCTATATATCAAATCTATTCATGTAGTGACCTCACCTGACCTTAGTATAATAATCAAGCTCAGATCTCTAGGGTTTAAATATTGTCTAGTTGAGATGTGTGTGAGCTTCTCCCTACAGAACACAGACTTGACACATCTAAATAAGGCCATCCTCTGAACAGATCACGGGACACATTCATGGCCCACCCATCACAGCACGGGTGCAACCCTTCAGCAAATAATACATTCTAGTTAAAATTCAAAATCTAAAGGCTGTTTCTCTAATCTTGCCCATGAAATGTCAACATATGTGTTATAGTTCATGGGAAGTGAAAAAGCTCAACTCTAACCATTTTATGATGGCGAGGTATTTTGCCTTAAACAATATATTAAGAGTTTGTTATGTGCTTTTACACGTGTTACCTTATGTGATCTTGATAACCACCTTAGTATGTAGAGTATATTGCTGCCCCTATCACACATGAGGAAACTAAGGCACAGAGATGTGAGTAATTTGCCCATAGCCAGTTAAGAGGTACGGCCAGGATCTAAACCCAGGTGGTCTAACCCTATAGCCCCCTCCTCTCAATCAGTCATTCAACAGATACATGAGTACCTGCCAGAATCTGGAGACAAAGAGATGCATGGCCCCTGCCCACATGGAGTTCATAGTCTATAGGAATGACAAGTATCGAGTAATTACGAGTAGATGAACAAAAAGCACAGAGGGCTACAGAAGTTCATACCCATGCCTACTAAAAAGACTATGGTACAAAGTATGTGGTCATATTAATATCAACTACCAAGGTCAAATCTATAAGCCCACATATTCAGGAGAAAACACAAACTAGGAAACACTAGCATCTCTGATATTATATGTATATACTGGTATATATACGTACAGAGGTCATTTTCCAAGCCCAGACAGGTTCTGATAAATAATTTTTTTCTAATACATTAACTGATTTACATAAAAAATATTACCCAGGCTTTACAGTTAAGTCAAATTAACGACATATATTCATTTAATCATCTTCATTTTAAAAGAATAAAACCTGAGTTCCTGGGTGGCTCAGTTGGTTCAATGTCTGACTCTTGGTTTCAGCTGAGGTCGTGATCTCCCAGTTTGTGGGATCGAGCCCTGATTTGGGCTCTGTGCTGACAGGGCAGAACCTGATTGAAATTCTCTTTCTCCCTCTCTCTGCCTCTCCCCAACTCACATTCTTTCACTCTCTCTCAAAATAAATTTAAGAAGTAAATTAAATTAAAATTTAAAAAACCTAAAATCTATAAATTCCGGTACTGCTTGGAAAAATCCAAGATTCCTGGTTGTTTTAACTATAAGATAGCTCTTTCACATAATAATTCTCTGATAGATGAACAAACTTTATACTCTAGAATAGGTTTCTAAGAAGCAACTTCCTCGTTTGTATGAGGAGAGGGTCTGCCTTAGCCATAAGGAGCCCAGAATCTGGCTTCAAACCAACCTGGACTGGATTCCAGGTCTGTCACTTACTATATAATATTGAGCAGGTTTCTTAGCCCCTACAAGTCTTGATTTCTTCATCTGTAAAACGTGATAAAAATGGCTCACACGTCAAGGGAGCATCACAAAGATGAAATAAGAAAATACATGTAAAAGTGTTTAGCACCGTTCTTGACCCATAGTATACACCTAACCTACGGGAGCTGCCATTATTATATTATTACTATTCCTCTATGTGGTTTGAATCTTGAAAAAAAGAGACAGAGAAAGAGAAGAAATAGTAAAGGGACGGTGTGTGAATGAAATGTTTGAAATTGTTAGGGAGAATGGTCTCAGAGGGCCTGGTGATAGCAGGAAGGTCAGCAGTGTGGGAAGAATCAGAAAAACCCTACATGTGGAGCCCTCATTGGAAAGGAGAGGACAAGCTGACAGGAGGGTAGTAATTAGATAGCTAATTTGTGTTTAAGAGAAGAGAGAACTTCGGGCACGTGGGGGGCTCAGTCAGTTAAGTGTCTGATTCTCAGTTTCAGTTCAGGTCATGATCTCAAGTTTTGTGGCTTCAAACCCCACATCTGGCTCTGTGCTGACAGTGTGGAGCCTGCTTGGGATTCTCTCTCTCTCCCCCTGTCTCTGTGCCTCCCCTGCTCACTCTCTGTCTCTCTCAAAATAAATAAGTAAACTTTTAAAAAAGAGAGAACAGAGGGGCACGTGGGTGGCGCATTCGGTTAAGCATCTGACTTCAGCTCAGGTCACGATCTCACAGTTTGTGGGTTTGAGCCCCATGTCGAGCTCTGTGCTGACAACTTGGAGCCTGGAGCCTGCTTGGGATTCTGTGTCTCCCTCTCTGCCCCTTCCCTGCTCGCACTCTATCTCCCAAAAATAAGTAAACATTAAAAAAATTTTTTTAATTAAAAAAAAGAACAGAGAACTTCAGTGTGAGTGATTAAAACAATAATCCAACTCTGGCTTTCTCCCATGCCTGAGCAGCACTTAGAACACATCAGTGGAGAGAAGAGACTGTTTAAACTAGCAAGTGTTTCCGTACCTGTCCTAACTGTCCTCATTTTCTATCGACAGGTATACATGAGCTTTAGGTAAAGCAAACCTCGGTTCACAGGCACATGATAAAAGTCACAAGACAGAAGGGGACTCAGCAATTTTGGAAACTGGTGGTTTTCAAGTTTTTTAAGCCACAAAACCTTTTAACGCAAGAAACAGATGAACAAAAAGGTAAAAATGTGCAGCTACTCAGACCCCAGCAGAGATGGGGTCCCAGAGGCCAGGCAGCTCGGGTCACCTGCCCACCCCCGCACACTGCCGCCCCTGAAGTACATAACCTGCTGCAGAGGCGTGGAGACTGATGGTTGGAGGGCAGAGGAGACTTCCCCGAAGGAGCAACTGAAGGCACAGGCGGAAATAGAATCCAACCAGTTTTCCCATGGCCAGCCAGGTTCTCTTTTTACCACCAAATGCTACCCTCTTGACTGACGTACCAAAAAGGAGAAGAAGAAAGTAAACCATGTTTGAGAAGAATATGCCCCAGCATAGGAAAAAATAAAAATAAAAATGGAAGGCTGGTGAGCAGTAAAGTCTGGCACTGACAGCTCGGGCTCAACTAATCTGCACGGGAACAAAACGCTGCCCCATCCAGGGCCGACTCAAGCTACCAAAACAGTTTTTTGAATGTTAAAACAAATTAAGCCAAAAAAAAAAAAAAAAAAAGGAAAAGAAAAGGCTTCGCAGTGAATTCACAGTGAATACCTAACAGATTCACATTTACAACTATATTGCATATGCATGCACACAATTACAGGGGAGGAAGTCTAAGCCACATTAATGGGACTGAGGGGGAATGAAAGAAGGGAGTGAACAGCCAACAAAATTAACTACAGTGACTAATGGATGAATTACAGTCTTATGACGCTGGGCATGATACAGTGTTTCGTTCTCAGAACCTCGGCTTAGATCATCTGGTTGTACTTTAAAGCGTCTGTATTCTAAAATCAAAGGTCAAGTTAAATGCTTGCTTCTTAGACTTGTATGTTGTGGAGTTCAGAGTTCATTTAAACACGGGTAAATTATTTTCTAAAGCACCATCACTTCCCCCTGTTTAAGAAACCCATGACATACATACAGTCTCAATATCCAGCTTCTTCATGGCCTGCGCAAATTCGGTTTCCCAGGTGGCTCACTAGGCCCGAGGCTATGGCCATACAAACCAGAAGACGGGGAGAAATCCTGTGGCCCTGCAGCCCGTGAGACTCCATTATTCTGCATTGCATTTTCACCTTTTCATGTCATAAAAGGAGGATTTATGGGCTCCAGACAGAAACTACCCAGTCGTTCGACACAGATTATGTGCTGGCATTAGGCACATCACATCCCTTAAGAGCATCTCACCTCCTCCAGCTTAAAAACCGCTCCGATGTGTGGCTGGATGCGCCCTTGCTGGCAGTACTGAAGAGCAGAGGACAGGATTCTGGAGAAGACGGGAAAGTTCTGCTCTTTGTATCGGCCCCAGTACAGCCCCATAGCAGAGACATTCTTCAGGAGCAGAAGGTTGGCCGGCACAGAAGCAATGGTTCCTCCAGCAAAACCCACCACCACAATTCTGCCCTCCCAGGCCAGGCTGAGGGAAGAAAAGAGAAGAAGAAGAAGAAATTATACAAAGCAATGTATATTCACATTCATCGGAATGGCTACTATAAAAAACAACAACAACAACAGGAAATAACAAGTGTTAGCAAGGATGTAAAGAAACTGGAACCCTCATGTACTGTGGGTGGGAATGTGAAATGGTTCAAGTGGAAAACAGTATGGAGGTTCCTCAGATAACTAAAAATAGAACTTACCATACAATCAGGCAATGCCATTCTGGGTCTCTATCCAAAATAACCGAAAACAGGGTCTTTTTCTTAAACGTTTTTTTAAAGTTTAGTTATTTACTAGAGAGACAGAGAGAGCACAAGCGGGGGAGGGACAGAGAGAGGGAGACGCAGAATCTAAAACAGGCTCTAGGCTCTCAGCTGTCAGCACAGAGCCCGACGCGGGGCTTGAACTCACGAAACCCGAGATCATGACCTGAATCGAAGTTGGACACTTAACTAACTGAGCCACCAGGCACCTTGAAAATAGGATTTTGAAGAGATAGTTTCACTCCCACGTTCATAGCAGCACTATCTACAATAGCCAAGAGGTAGAAACAACCCAAATGTCCCTGAACTGATGGATGGATAAACAAAATGTGTTATATACATACAATAGAGTAGTATTCAGCTATAAAAAGGAAGGAAATCCTGGGGCACCTGGGTGGCTCAGTCGGTTGGGCATCCGACTTCGGCTCAGGTCACGATCTCGCAGTTTGTGAGTTCGAGCCCCGTGTCGGGCTCTGTGCTGACAGCTCAGAGCCTGGAACCTGCTTCAGATTCTGTGTCTCCCTCTCTCTCTGCCCCTCCCCTACTCACACTCTGTCTCTCTTTCTCTCTCTCTCTCAAAAATAAATAAACATTAAAAAAATTTTAAAAAAAAGGAAGGAAATCCTGTCACATGCTATGTCATAGATGAACCTTGAGGGCATCATGCTAAATGAGATAAGTGAGTTACGGAAAGACAAATACTGTAGGCTTCCACTATTTTGAGGGATCTAAAGTAGTCAAAGTCATAAAAACAGAAAATAAAGTGGTGGTTACCAGGGGCTGGGTGGAGGGAGAAATAGGAATTGTTTAATGGATAAAGAATTTCAGATTTGCAAGATGAAAAAAATTGTGGAGATCTACCTCACAACAATATAAATATACTTTACGCTATGGAACTATATACTTAAAAATGGTTAATATAAAAAATAGCTACTATAGCAAATTTTATGTTATGTTTTTTTTTTTTTAGCCACAGTAAAAAGTGTAGAATGAAAAAAAGCAATCTACATTAATTCATAGAGATAAAAAGTAGAAGTTATCAGGGAGGTGGGGGGAGGGGGAGAGGGGCAGTTATTATTTAACAGGTATAGAGTATCAGTTGGGGACAGTTGCACAACATTGGGAGCATACTTAATGTCACTGAATTGTACATTTACAAGTGTTTAAAATGATAAGTACTAAGTTATGTATATTTTATCACAACTTAAAAAAGCAGCATGCATTAAACCCCCAGCTAGGAATTCCTCTTAACTTGACAAACTGGCAGAGGTGACCCGCCCTGTATCACTCTGCATTCTTCAGTAGGAACCATAAAAATAAGTCATAAGCAAGACAGTAGGAGGCCAGAGGAATGAGCCAGTTTTATAAGAGGACCGACTTTAGAATTAAGGCTAGGGGAGCACGTAGGTGGCTCAGTCAGTTGAGGGTCTGACTTCAGCTCAAGTCATGATCTCACAGTTCCTGGGTTCGAGCCTTATGTCAGGCCCTGTGCTGATAGCTCGGAGCCTGGAGCCTGCTTCTGATTCTGTGTTTCCCTCTCTTTCTGTCCTTCCCCTGCTCATGCTCTAACTCGCAAAATAAATAAATAAATAAAAAAATAAAGAAAGAAAGAATTAAGGCTATCTATTTAACTACTCCTCTACTTCATAGAAGGAAACATTCCATATGCTATACTTCAAGACAACTCAGGGATGTCTGGGTGGCTCAGTCAGCTAAGCGTCTGACTCTTGATTTCTGCTCAGGTCACGATCTCACGGTTCATGGGATCAAGTCCCACCTCTGGCTCTACACTGTCAGCGCAGAGCCTGCTGGGGATTCTCTCTCTCCCTCCCTCTCTACCTCTCCCCTGATTGCTTGCTTGCTTTCTCTCAAATATAAATAAATAAATAAATAAATAAATAAATAAATAAATAAATAAAATAAAAAAGACAACTCAGAAGATTTTTGAACTTAGGAACAGGAATAAGAAGATAGGTACCTTAATGAAACATCATTTGCTTTGTAAAAAGAAAACTTACTTTAGGAGTCCTTAAAGTTATGTGCTTCTCCAGAGAATTTTGAATAATCTATGAAAATTCACACAAGTTTCCTGCAGCCCATTCTGAGAAGCATGATACAGTTTCACACTAAGCAAGAAGTTATAAAAATGCATTTTATAAACACCTTTGATCCAAAATGCATATATATTTGTTTGGCTTTTGCTTTTTGCTTTTCTTCATTAGAGGGAAGTAAGAAGTCATTGGCACAACACTTTTACTCATTACCTAGAAGGCAAGAGAAAGGTAAGAGTTAGGAGCTCTCTGTCCTAGCTCTCCATTGAGTCAACACACCCCTTCCTTTGCTTCTGTAAGCACAGTACCCAGCACAGTGCAGTGATGCTCAGGGGCTATAGAACCAACTGGGTCCCTTCTGCGGGTAAGGTATTCTCTCTGCTTCTGTTTCCTCAACTTTAAAATGAGATAAACCAGGGACGCCCGGGTGCCTCAGTTGGTTGCGCATCCAACTTAGGCTCAGGTCGTGATCTCACAGTCCGTGAGTTCGAGCCCTGCGTCGGGCTCTGTGCTGACAGCTCAGTGCCTGGAGCCTGCTTTGGATTCTGTGTCTCCCTCTCTCTCTGTCCCTCCCCTGCTCACACTCTGTCTCTCTCTCTCAAAATTAAACATTAAAATAATAATAATAATAAAAATAAATAAAAACAGAAGGATAATTAGTGTAGATACAACAGTCCCACTTTAACTCCAATGATTTTCTTTTAATAAAACAAGCCAAGGGGTGCCTGGGTGGCTCGGTCGGTTAAGCGGCCGACTTCAGCTCAGGTCATGATCTTGCGGTCCATGAGTTCAAGCCCCGCGTCGGGCTCTGTGCTGACAGCTCAGAGCCTGGAGCCTGTTTCAGATTCTGTGTCTCCCTCTCTCTCTCTGCCCCTCCCCTGTTCATGCTCTGTCTCTCTCTGTCTCAAAAAAAAAAAAAAAAAAAAAAAAAAAAAAGTTTAAAAAAAAACAACAAAAAACAAGCCAAGGAGACACCTATACTGCTGGCTGCTTCTGAAACCAGTGAGATCAAAAGAGTCCACACTTGGGTGCACAGATAGCTAGGGAACGGCCACGCCAGTCATTCTAACATCTGAACGATGATCTCAAGAATTACCCACACTATGTATATAAAGTAGTTAATGGGGGCCGGCATAGCTGAATTTAACACATGAATAATTTCTAAAGCATTCGATATTGCTAACTAGAGAGTCTACAGTCATTTTTTGGATATTTTCCAGTTGGATATCTTGTTTTTCTATATTTAAGCATTTCCTGATTTTCCCTCTGCTTCTATTGCTTTTCACCCTCCCACTCAGCTGTTCTCGTTGATGCCAATGCCTATAGGAAAAGTGAGCAGCAAAAATGGAAGAGGAGCAAGGCCAGAAGGAAGACGGGTCTAGAAAGGTTTCAGCAGATCCCCAGGTCCAGCCCCCTCTGGGAAGACCACCACATGCACCTGCGGAGAGCCTCCAGGAAGACATCTCCTCCCACAGCGTCGATGACCACGTTCACCCCATCACTGCCCACCAGCTTCCTCACTGCCTCCTTCAGGCTGCCCTGACTATAGTTCACGATGGACTGTGCACCCTTCCGCATCGCCAGCCTGCACTTCTCGTCACTTCCGGCTGCAGCTATTACCTGCAGAAAGAATACAAAGCTTTCGACAATCCAGAATATGTATCAAAAGGGGTTCACCCCACCCACCCAGCCTCCAACCACAAAGAGTACTAAACAAGGAAGCCAACGTCACCTTGCTGCCCTAGCATCAGCCTCAATCCCACACGTCAGGGCCAACAGACAGCACCATCACACTGGCCCCTCTGTCCCCCCCACCCCCACTGGCCATGGGATCCACATTTCCGGGAATCCTGGAACGCCAATGAGTCTGGCTAGGAGATGGTTCAGGGGACACTCAGAAAGTCTTACCCAATGGGGTGCCTGGGTGGCTCAGTAGGTTAAGCGTCCAACTCTTGATTTCAGCTCAGGTCATGATCTCACGGTTCATGAGTTGCAGCCCCATATTGGACTCATGCTGACAGTGCGGACCCTTCTTGGGATTCTCTCTCTCCCTCCCTCTCTCCCCACCCGCCCTCATGTGCTCTGTCTCTCTATCTCAAAAAAAAAAAAAAAAAAAAAAAAAAAAAAAAGTCTGAAAGTCTTCTCCAAATATGAATTAAACCACCTTTTAATGAATACCTACTATGAGTCAAGTAATAAAGATACCCAAGCTTAGAGTCAAGGTAGCAAGATAAAGCAGTATGATGATGGGGAAGTACAGACAGCTTCAGAAGTGCAGAGGAGAGGTATCCAATCTAGACCTAGATCACGAAAGGCTTCCCAGAGAGTAAAACATGACTCAGTGGAAAGATCCTGAAGTTGGAAAGACCTGAATTCAAATCCTGACTCTGCTACTAACTAGCAGTGTTACCTAAGACAAATTACTTAGCAAGAAATAATACTTATTTAATGTTACTATGTGCCAGGTACTATCCTAAATGCTTTATGTATATTAATAACTCACGTAGTCTTATCTTAATAGCCCAATGATATACATGCTGTTAGCATTTTAGAGATAAAGAAACAAAGGCAAAAGAAGTTCAGTAACTTGCCCAAGGTCACAGAGTTAATGGGAGGAAGAACTGGGATCCAACCCCAAGTAATCCATCTCCAGAGTTCATGCTTTAACCTCTATTCTGTCCAACAGCTTCCCTAAAGTTACCCCATCTATAAAACAAGATTTATTTTTAAAATCAAATGGGGGGCACCTGAGTGGCTCAGTCGGTTAAGGGTCCGACTTCGGCTCAGGTCATGATCTCACGACTCGTGAGTTTGAGCCCCACATCAGGCTCTGTGCTGACAGCTCAGAGCCTGGAGCCTGTTTCAAGTTCTGTTGTCTCCCTCTCTCTCTGCCCCTCCCCTGCTCATGCTCCGTCTCTCTCTCAAAAATAAATAAACATTAAAAAGAATTTTTAATCAAATGGAATACTGTACATAAAGCACTTGGAAAACAAAGTGTTAAATTGACTCTATTGTTACACATACACAATCACTTATTCTATTTAAACCTCATAAGAACATTATGGGGGAGGTATAATTCCTCCCATTCTATAGATGGAGACCCAGATCTAGAGGTTGAGTAATTAACCCAGAATTAGCCAGGCAGTTAAGTGGTAGAACAATTATGCAAACCCAATGCTGCCTGCCTCCAAAGCCCACGCTTTTCCACTCCACCACTCTGGGAGAAAGCCCTGCTGAAAGCCTGGCAAAGATGGCCATGGGCCACAGTGGGAGGAGGCTGGGGTTTGGAAGTCTCCAGAAGTACTTCTAACACGTAAGTACCGCCTAAAAGTGCCGCATCACTGGATAGCACCCACCAGCCTGAGCAGTATGGCCCCAAGGTGACATCCAGAACATGCATTCAAACACACAAGGACATCAATGCCCTTAAGATATGTCACACTCACCCACCACTCTTTGAAACTAAAAGCTACGCTCAGATACTCCCCAGGGGAACCCTCAAGTAGCTGCAAATTCACTGACGGTCATCAGCACACAGAGCCACAGAGGGCTGACACCAGCCTAGGGTCTGGGGCTTGAGGCCAATCTCGCTTCTCGCAAGGTGCCAGGGAGGCCTGACACGAATCATGGTCTCCCCTGGTGGCTCGCCTTCTTTATCTGTGAAATAGGGGTAATAAACACATTACCCATCTCCCAGTGGTGTGTTAGGATCCAAGGAAAGATAATTGGTGTGGAGGCACTTTGAAAGCAACGTGAAATGCTGTGAATGGAAGGTGCTCTCAAAACAACCCGTTACAAGTAGGTGGCCTGATGAGATTTCTAAAGTTGTTTTTATTATTTTGCTGTTGTTTTCATTTGCTTAAAACAGTTATGGCTGCTAAAGAAAATACAGCTTGGGTTAATTTTAATATCTGAATCAAAATGAGTTTTTCTCTCTACTTAACCTACTATAATGATCTAAAACAAATGGTGCAATTTTATCTTCCAAGAAATGTTAAATAGTCAGTGGTTCTAGACAATGAGACTAATTTTGGTCTCCCCACTGCGAGGTGCTAAAAGCCCTAGCTTTGACATGAAATGTGTTAATATTCCATGGGGAGCCTCCTGGTACCTAAGATTGCTTTCAGAACTCACATGTGCTTCCCCAAAAGAACTTAATGCGAGAAAGGAGAGGGGCCACCAGAAGAAATTCCAAGGCAATCCAGTTATCTCCAAACCTGTGTATCTTGGTGCCTTCCGGATAGCCCAACTGCACGTTCCACAGAAACCTCACATTTAATGCCTCCAAACCTGAGCTCACCAGTCCCTCCTGTCTTCTCAACTGCAATAAATGGCAAATCCACACGTTAACCTAGTTTGCTCCTTCCCACTCAATGTCTAATAATAACCGGATCCCTTTTTAAGAGATTCTCGCCGACACGCCGTGCCCTCTAATAGGCGTGCTGCACGTGTAATTTCAATATTCCCACAACGACCCTATGAGGAAAGCTTTATTTTACCAATGAGGAAACTGAAGCAATTAAGTGAGAGGCAGAGTTGGAATTTGAACCTAGGTCAGACTAATTTCAAAGTCCTTGTTCCCTCAACTGTATTAGGGAATGCTCTCCCGGCATCAAACTCTATTCTTTTCTACGTCAATATCTCTCAACTCATTGCTTCCAGTGCCTCGGTTCCAGTATCATCACCTGTGGCTTGGATCACCCCCAAGAGGCTGCTCTACATGCCTCCAGACCACCCCTGACTTTGCCGCATTCCTCATCCCCCCTGCTACCAGAATGAACTTTGCAAAATGCAAATACAATCACGGTACTTCCTAGTTTAAAGTCTTTAATAGCTCTCGATGGCTTCCAATAAATGTTCAAATTCTTCAGCGGTGCATGATCTGGTCTCTGCCCACCTCCCTGGAGTCACCTCCCACCATTCCCCACACAGACCCTTTGTTCCACAGATGCTACCAGCAATTCCCTGAATGCAACATGTGACATTCCATGTCTCTGTCCTCTGATCTGCCCTTCCACCACTAAAATGGCCCTCACTTCCCTTCTTCCTCCATTCAACTGCTACCAGTCCTTCAAAAGTCAGCTTAAATGTCTACTCTCTCCAAGAAATCCTCCTTATCTGATACCCACAGCCTCAGAGTGATACCCCTACAGGGACTTGGGTCTTTCTTTCCTTTGTTTATTCTTTCCTTTAAGAAGTTATTCGGGGCGCCTGGGTGGCTCAGTTGGTTGCGTGGCTGACTCTCCATTTCAGTGCAGGTCTTGATCTCAAGGTGGTAAGATCAAGTCCTGCGTCAGGCTCAGTGCTAAGCATAAAGCCTGCTTAAAATTCTCTCTCTCCCTCTCTCTCTCTGACCCTTCCATGTGCACTCATGTGGTCACTTGCTCTCTCTCAAAAAAAAAAAAAATTGTATGTAAGAAATAGCTATTGAGTGCCTGCTATGGTCTAGGTACCATGGCAGGTGCTAGGACTACAATAAATGAGCCAAAAAGACACTATTCCGGCCTTCATGGGGATTACAGTCAAGTAGGAAGGAGGCACTAATCCAAAAATGACAAAAGCAAAGGCTAGACCACACTGAAGTGTACCATGAAAGAGACGTACAGGATGCTACGAGACCATATACAAACAGCCAGGGGCTGGGATGTGGGGACAGATTACCATCTCCTGAGGGACAAAGAATACTTCCCTGAAAATATGACATCTGAGTTTAAATTTGAAGTGCGGGGGCAGACAGTTCAGAAGAGCATTACAGGTAGAGGAAATGGAATCTGCAGAAGCCACGGGGCAAGTCAGGCCTTGCCAGGTTTTGTTAACCAGAAGGAAGAGTGATCTACTCCAAGGTCCCCTCATCAGTCTGCAGGCAAACAGATGGCAAGACCCTAATCTGGGTTACTTTATCTCCTCAGTGCCTCGCACGTGATACTCATGAATGAACGAATGAATATATTCTATCTAGGTTTGAAAACTGGAGGAATGATTTTTTTTTTTTTTATGTTTATTCATTTCTTGAGAGAGAGAGTGGAAGCAGGAGAGTGGCAGAGAGAGAGGGAGACACAGAGTCGGAAGCAGGCTCCAGGCTCTGAGCTGTCAGCACAGAGCCCGACGCGGGGCTCGAACTCACGGACCGCGAGATCGTGACCTGAGTGGAAGTTGGACACTTAACCGACTGAGCCACCCAGGCGCCCCAGGGATGACTTTTTTTTTTTTTTTTAACAGAGAATCTAACATGCAAATACCTTAGCCTGAAGAACATTTGTTGCCACATCTATCACTGCAAGGCCTGTGGCTCCAGCTGCTGCTGTCACTAAAACAGTTTCTCTGCCAGAGAAAGATGAATATTACTTCGGAAAGCTTCAAAAATCATGCAACCGTATGATTTCATGAACATTTTAAAGCCAGAAGAGAACTTCGAGGCCATTTCACTCAACCCTTCATGGACACCCACTCTCCAGACTTTGGAGATGGGTTATGTATGTGACTGCTTGACCTGTGCGAATTTGGTCTGGTTGAAGACTTCCCAGGAAAAACATTCCTTAATCTCTCTAGAGGTTTCTGCTCCAGAAATTCTGCCCTAGAATCATTCTCACGTTAAACGTTGCTGAATTTTAGAAGGCATCGATCATGTAATGGTCACTGCTCAATTCAATGCTCAGGCTCTCTAAAAAGGCAAGAGGCATATTATTTCAGGTAAAGTGGGAAAATTCTGCACATTTGAGTTTGAAATACCCCAGGTAGGCACACACAACCAAGCTTCACAGAAACAAATGCCACAGGACTGTGTTAAAACCAGACTGGAGCGAGTTTACATAAACCAACTCTAAAATTTAAGGTTTGCTAGGAGGTGATCTCCAGAGTGGCCAGGCTTGAAAGACAGATTTCTCCCAATTCCTATTGGCCAAGTTCACAGTCTACCATTCCATCTCAGACAAAAGGATATCCCCACTATCAACAGACCCTTCTCTTGGGTCACTACCTTCCTTTGGCCCTTTCTCACATAGACTGGACAGGGAGCAGAGAGGAAGGGGCAAGGCCTTGGTGGGCACTTCTCATATCAGACAGAGACACCACCTAGCCCTCTGTTGTCTACGTAGTCTCTTACCCAGGCCGAGTACAGGCCCGATGCTCCAAGGCCAAAATAGCAGTGACATAAGACACAGGCAAGGTAGCAGCTTCTCGGAGGGGGACCCCTTCTGGAATCTGCCACAGTGTCTATAAAAAGAGATAACAGTAACTTAGGGATTAAGCACATGTACCTGTTC
Source organism: Panthera uncia (assembly GCF_023721935.1). Lineage (NCBI taxonomy): Eukaryota > Metazoa > Chordata > Mammalia > Carnivora > Felidae > Panthera > Panthera uncia. The sequence goes on from NC_064813.1 coordinate 19,194,214, forward strand.
ACAGAGGCTTCTCAGTAAATATTATGATCTGATTGACTGACTGATCTGCAAGGAAACCAAGCTTGTCAGGAACCATGCCCAGGGTAGAAGTTAAAACCAAGCAAGCTGCGACAGAGTTCAGAACTTGGGTGTACGAGTCTTCGAAGATCCTAAGGCTGGCATCTGGCTCAGGAAGGAACCCACTTTCAAAGAATGGAACCACACTGTCATGGGGATGAACCTGGAAGGTTCTATACAAATTTTACCTGAATAAAGCTGTGAAAAAAAGTGTATGCTATTCACCACTAGGGGCCACCGTTCCCATCCTGTACAACCCTACCCCTCCACCCTGGCTGGCTCCATGCCCAGGACTCTTTCACAAGCTTCACGCAGGGGAGAAAGCTATTGTATCAAGCTCAATGCCTCAAACCAGTTTTTCTACCCAAACTACCTATGGTCCGATTGGACAGCCAACCAGCTGCTCCAGGCAGGACTCAGAAAACAAAATGCCCTTCTTCCTTACACCACTCCACACAAACAAAGCTCTGTGCAAGGGTTGTCACACCAATATAGAAAACGGGTTTAGCATTCGAAAGAAAGAAGTGCTTGGCTGAGAAACAAATACAAATACAAAAGAGAATACAAATACAAAAAAGAGGGAAAGAAGGCTAACAAGAAATGAAAGCTAGGTGGAAATTAAAGAGAAGAAAGGAGGAAAAAAATCTCCAAACATGAATATTGAGAGGTGGGGATACCTTGTGATCAATGATGCATTCTTCAGCCATACCATTAAAGCCACTCACGCCAATAACTCGATCTCCCTGAAGAGAAAATACCATTAAGGGTACGTTCAAATGCATGGCCTTGCCATTTACCTTTTCCCAAATGCACCAAAACAAAAAAGACAATCTTTCTTTCTGACCCCATAAGACACAGATTTGCCTTAATCATCTATTCAGAGTTAATGTTTAGTAAATAATTCAGCCACCTCCTCAATATCCCCACCAGGATGCCAAGACAATAGGAGCACATTTTGGACAATGACAGGACAGTGTAAGGAAAAAGTTGATAGGAATTAGAATCCCAGGGTTATTTATTTTTTTTCCACAAGAGGCTGAAACTTGAGAATTTTCTCTCCTCTCAGTAACTGAAGGCTGAGGTGCTGCCTTGTTTAGTAATAAAAAGTTTTACGAAGCCAGGAACTTCCACTGGCTTCCTGCCTCCAATTCAGAATTAGCTTCTTCCCCCTCCATCTCATTTTCGCTTTGGTGTCTGTTGGCGAAGGCCAAGAGAAGCAAGACCCTTCAGCTACAAATGAGGTTAGCACGTTTCTCACAGCTACACACACATCAATTCCCTGGATTTCAACTTATTTACCTCTTTCACTGTGCTGACATCTGTGCCTGTCTCCAATACTGTCCCCGAAAACTCCATTCCTAAGACAAATTGTTTAAACACTAGGTTATCTATAAAGCCTGGCACCATGAAGATGAAAAAAGCGTGATCAGAGCTGAGAGGGCTTAAGTGTTCCCCCACCACCCAGGCTAGAGGGGAAGAGCTTCATACCCAAGGCACAGGAAAGTGAACTTAAGATTTCATGATCACAACCTGAAAAGCTATGGCAGTCCTATTCTTACCAGACACAAAGGAAAATTTCAAGAATGGGCAAAAGCACAGAGAATCACAGGTACACAAGTACTTTTTTTCTTTTTAACATTTAGGGGCACCTAGTGGCTCAGTAGGTTAAGCGTTTTCTTCGGCTCAGGTCATGATCTTGCGGTTTGTGAGCTCAAGCCCCGCGTCGGGCTCTATGCTGACACCTCGGAGCCTGGAGCCAGCTTTGGAATCTGTGACTCCCTCTCTCTCTGCCCCTCCCTGGCTAGTGCTCTGTCTCTGTCTCTCAAAAAACAAATAAACCTTTAAACAAATTTTTTTAACATTTATTCATTTTTTGAGAGACAGAGTGAGTGGGGGAGGGGCAGAGAGAGAGGGAGACACAGCATGTAAAGCAGGCTCCAGGCTCTGAGCTGTCAGCACAGAACCCGACACGGGGCTCAAAACCATGAACTGTGAGATCATGACCTGAGCTGAAGTCGGACACCTAACCGACTGAGCCACCCAGGTGCCTCTAGCACACAAGTACTTTTGATCCTGCTCACTGGGGCTTTGGGCTCCCTACAGCACCCCACTTACAATGTTCATCAGATTGCATTTATCTGTTTCCGGTTCTTCTCTTGAGGGCTATGAGGACATGAACTATATTTATTCATAAGTACTTGGCTCAATTTGGATGAACTGATGTAGTCTGCTCTTTCCTCTTCCACCTCCAAAATTTCTGAATTTAATGATCACATATTCCCCACTTGAGCTTCAAGAGGAATAACTCAGTTGAGTATGACATTCCCCACCCCCATCCAGCATGTCAGCAAATGCAAACAGAGGGAAATGGTTCCAAATGTTGAGACACAACCAAACACCAAGGCCAAAACACAGCAACTATTTTGCAATCGCTGTATCCTTAACAGTATATGTCTATATAAAATATACATGTACTCTATACACAGTGAGCTATACTTCTATCTCTTTAAATAAATTTCAACAACAAAAAGCAGTCATTTGTCCACATATTCAGGATCTAAATGTAATCAGATTGGGCGTAATTAAAATCAGACAGTGGACTGCTAGAAATGTATAAACTCTTTTTCTTATTTCTGATTCTTTGATACTAGATTTCTTTAGGAATGTGTTTGTGAGGACTGAGAGCTTTAGCTGCAAACAGATGTTTATGATCCTTCAGTGAAAAAACAGAGGCACTAACAAGGAATGAAAGGGAATGATGAGGGCCAGTGAGGATTCTGATCAGAATTCTGGTGGACATGGTATGTAAAACTTCATTTGTTCATTTCCTCATTTTTAACGTTTTTATTGAGGATCTACAATGAGCCAGGCACAATGCTAAAAACAGGGATATAACTGGGGGCAGAACAGGTATAGAACCTTCGCTCAAGAAGTTCACTATCCAGAGTTCCTTTTTTTTTTTTTTTTAATGTTTATTTATTTTTGAGAGAGAGAAAGAGAGAGAGCACATGCACGGGAGGGGCAGAGAGAGGGACAGAGGATCTGACAGCGCACAGCCCGATGCGGGGCTCAAACTCACCAAATGAGATCATGACCCGAGCCAAAGTCAGATTATTAACCATCTGAGGCACCCAAGTGCCCCCAGAGCTTCTTAGTTAGTGGTGAGGCTGACACATCAGAGGCATCACTGCCATCAGGCAAGCACCACCGGGGTCGTACCCGAGATGAAGCACATGATTCTGAAAACTCTGTATCATCTTTCCCAACCGGTCACTTGGTCCCTTCAGACTCACCAGGTGTGAAGGGAAGTTGAGGCTTTTCCTGATACTGACCACGGCAGACCAAAATATCAGCAAAATTAACTCCACAGAAATGGACGTCCACTCTGACCTACAAAGGAAACACAGCGGCAAAGTGGAGCGGTGTGCATCCATGGAGACAGAGTTCAGTCAATTACACCAAAATATCTTCTGAACGTCTACTGTATGCCAAGTATATATGCGAAGTGCCAGTGTGCAATCATGAGACAACCCGGACAAGGTTCTTGCCTTCGTGGAGCTAGGAGTATGGTAGAGAAGACAGATATCAAACAAATAATTGTGATGATTTATTTGCTAAATTACAACTCCTACAAAAAAAAATGTTATAGAAACATATGGTGCTATGAAAATGCATCATGGTGTGGTTTGACCTTTTGGAGACGTCAGGAAAAACATCTCTGAGTAAGTAACGCTGGAACTAGGAACAGCTAAGAGTTAACCATTCAAAAGAGGAGAGGGAAAGCCTGACACGATCAAAAGCGACGGCATGTGCAAAGGCCCTGTGATGGGAACAAAAGAAAAACCAGTGAGCTTAGAGCACAAAGAAGAGAAAGAGATGGGGCTACAGAGCAGGGACCACACACACCATCCAAGGGTCCACAGTCTTTACTGAGGATCTTAGTCTTCACAGTAGGAGCAGTGGGCAGCCATTAAAGGATTTGAAGCAGAAGGGTAACATGACCAGCTGTTGTGGGGATCAGCAATTACCCTGGAGGCTGGTTCTAGATCCCCAGCTTCTGTGTTTCATGACCGTGCTAGAGCAGAGGCAGGCCTGAAGCAGTGTAGCCCACACTCTTGTAAGCCGGCGGTTCTCCAAGTCTGGTTCCAGAACCACCAGCTTTACTGCTACCTGGGAACTTAGAAATTCAAATTCTCAGGCCTCACCCCAACCTAGGCAATCAGCAACTCTGGGGACAAAGCCTAGCAATCTGCTTTAACAAGTCCCAGGTGATTTTGACACCGGCTGAAGTTAGAGAACAGGGCCAAGAAACAGGAGGAAACGAAGGCTGCAAGACAGAATCGCTGACATCCGTCTACGTGCTTGCTTCCATTTCCAGTTTAGTGCAGAGGTGGCCATGTTGGTGAGAAGGCGTCTCTATGGGCAAAATGCATCCATTCAACAATGTGTTGAGCGCCTGCCGTGTGCCAGGCACCATTCCAGAGTATGAGGATTTAACGGTGAGTAAACTCACATAGACCCAACTCTCATGAGCTAATTCCTTCCCAGGCAGTGTCTGGGCAAATAACAGGACAAAGGAGCCCAGCCTTCAGCCCGCCCACACTGCGTGCATGACACATCAGTTGTTGACATGCATGCCACACGTAGGTCCTCAAGCCACTCCACCTTGCTTCGGGGATGAGTCAAGAATAAATGTCTTTCAGCACCCAAATCCCAGGGAGCAGGCTGCCATCACACACCCGCCCAAATAATCCATTTGGCAACAGGGTCCCTGTTAGTGATGCTTCTGGGCTGCAGCCGCATTTCTGCCTCTCACCAGGGATCCCTGACAGTAAGGCTCACTGTTTGCTCCACCTTGTCAGAGGTTCTCATTCTCCATTAGAGATGACACTGTGTCACCAGAGTGGTCACCGTGGTCACCCGGCAGGGCCAAAGTGACTTCCACGTTTCGCCGGAAACGCCCACAATCCTAAACTAACCCCACCCCAAATCACTGCGCTACACCGAAGGAGGGCACAAGGCACATGTTTAGGAAGAATTATAGGACAGATGTTGCCGGACTGGTCTGGGGGAGGAAAAAGGACAGATCAGGAAGTGCTTAACGCTGAAGAGGAAGCCATTGATGGGGTCCATTTATGTTTGTTAAACCAATAACCTGATGCGGTCATGAAAAGTCGCGTGCAAATCAGAATTGTCTCTTTCTAAGGCAACAGCTCTGGAGCCTTCAGAAAGAGGCCTGCGTTTTAATTTGGGGGAGCAATCTTCCTTCAGCACTTGTGGCCTTTTTGTGAACCCTGAAAGGGCCCTTCCCGCCCAGGACAGAGTTGCGCTCCAGTCTCCCGGCCTCCCCCTAGCTGAGCACTTGGGAACTCCGTTCAGGACGGAAGCCTGCGGAGCGTGTGGTGGCTGCCAAGCGGAGAGCGAAAGTGGGTGTCAGGCATCCCGGGGACAGGCCAGTCACCATCCTACCTCGTGAGGCCGGACGGGGCGGGAGGCGACCTCCTCGATGGCCAGGGGCTGCTTCAGCTCGGCGCAGAACGCGGCGCGGTAGTGGCGGCCGCAGCCAGGCCCGGCCCTCCTGCAACACAGAGCAAGGGTCGGTTACTGCCCAGCCCCCCCGCCCCCGGCTGACTTTCGGAGCGCAGGGGGAAGTCGGGGCACCACCTGCGAAACCACACCCGAGGGAGGCACCGTCCCCAAGCCACGGCCGCCATGGCCCGGAGCGGAGAGGCGCGGAGCGGTGGCCCGGGGTGGCAGGAAGCGCGGGACAGCGCCGGCCCCGCCCTGGCCCCCGGGATCGCGCGAGAGCGTCCCACCCGGCTGACCCCTGTGGCCGGAACCGCGCCCGGGCCACCCCTGGGCCACCCCACCCGCGGGGCGCCGTGCGTCCCCAAGTGTCTGAGCGGGGTGCGCGGACCCCGGGGCGTCCGAGCCCCTAAGGCCCCTGGCTCCCTGGTGGTGGAGCCCGCTGGAGAGGAAAGAAAACAGTAAAAGCAATAGATCATCCGACCTTAAGCTATCGTTCACATTTTGCTAGCAAATTTGGGAGACTTTTAAAAGCACACTTGGTGACATTTAAATAGCGGTTGTTGGGTCCTCTGCACATGGGAAATCCTAAATGCACAGGTAAAGGCTTTAATGTCTGCATCAGCACTTTACTGGAGTTCAATTCTTGTTACTAATTTTCTCACACTTGCACGACTATTAACATAAAACTGTATGGTTAGTAGTTGATCCATTGTTGAATGATCATACACAGATCCAAGAAATATTTTCGATTAAAGTCAGGCCCAAAGCTGGTCGTTTTTTATGTTCCTGATGCCTGTATTATGCCTGGCACATAGATGGTCAATAATTGACCCAGTGACTACAGAATTCCTAAGTGAACAGGAATACTCTGGAAAAACTGAAAACTTAACAATATGATCAGTGAAATATTATAAAACTGGGTAGATTTCTAACAGTAACTAAATAGCAAGAGAAGCACGTTTTCCTGGGAAGAATATTTCACTTGACAGGTGGCTTTTAAACATAGCTCGATGTCTTTAGAAGAGATCTGGTCAAGGAACACAGCCTCTCAGTTTCAAGCCCGGCTCTAGCACCTGTCTGTGGTCTCATGCCACCTTTGGTAGGACACCTGATGGCTGTGGGCCCCAGTATCCTCCGCTACAAAGGGAAAGCATGGGACCGGATAATTCCCAAATTCCTAAATCCTCTATGTTTTGGTGAAAATAATGGTCCAAGATAGCAAATGACCTGGAAGGAATGATCAGGAATGGAATAAAGGGAAAATAGGCAAAATGAAGTAGCAATGAACTTCTGAGATTATGGCCTAGAAGCTTTGGTGGGAAAGGAATCCAAGAACTAGATCCCTAATGGAGTAGCGACTCACTGTTATTTTAAGAGCACTCACAGAGAATTTGAAAAGTCATTTTAGCCTCTGACCGCCTCAGGAGGAAACTCAGGCCAAAGAGGAGCGAGGGCGACAAAGTGAGAAGACGAGAAAACATTCTGGTTGCCAAATAACAGTGAGCAACAAGAAATCTCAAGTCTATGAAGTGCGAAACAAGCGTCGATTGTTCTGAGAACAAAATGAGTTGTTACATATGGAAAATGTTTTGTAAAATATTAGGTATTTATATGAGATATAAAGCAAGCAATTTTTAGTTGAACTCCTTGAAAGCAGCAACCGTTTCTTCATATCCTTTATGTTTGAAGTACTTTGCACACGCAACCCTTTTAGGCATTTAACACATGTTTATCTAATGAATTGTTGGATGAGCGTTCAATTATCTTGTGTCAATATTCCAGATAATTGAAAGTATCTTTAAGCATCAAGTCTTTTCTTTTCAATTAAGTATTTTTATGGAGATTTTCTCTGTTGTGCTTTTCATGATATCCTTGTCATTCTCAGAGAATATGAAAATCAGTGAGTTTTGGGAAAATCTATCAATACTGCCTTCTACATTTCTAACTGTATCTGAAGAAAATAGTGAAAGTCCCTTTAAGAAGAATCTTGAAGGGAGATGAAAGTATCTTAACTAATTGAGGTGATTTGAAGCATTTATATGCAAAATCACTTTCACATTTCCAAAGAGCTTCAAAGGTAAGTGACAGGGCAGCAACAGTAGTTGCTATAGTAGCAAAAGAAATATTTAGCCTATCCATCAAAGTGCTGCCATCACACCATTCCGTCTAGTTTTTGTTATCATTTCTGGTTATTTTGTTTTAATTGAGGGTACAGCGGAAGAGTGGACAGGAAGAATAAAATTTGAGCCCTGAGGAAGACTAAGACCAAGCAGCTATATCTGAGCTGATCGGTCCTCTGAGAAGAAAAAATCCATAGCTGCCCTGCAAACCAGTTTGAGGGGCTCATTAGGAAGTAAAAGAGTAACAGATGACTCTTCCTTCTGGTACAACTCACATGAAGAGATAATATTTAACATCCAGAAGCTGCTGGAGGACAGAGGACGGAGAAGAAAGCCAGAGCTGAATACACAAACAGCTATATTTTCACAGAATAATGGACAAATGATATACAAACAATATAAAGCACTGAACAGGACTATGCTGAAGATGTAAAAGTATCCCCACAGTTAAAATGCTTTCTCCAGGGGCACCTGGGTGGCTCAGTTGGTTAGGCCTCTGACTTCGGCTCAGGCCATCATCTTGAAGGCCATGAGTTCGAGCCCCGCGTCGGGCCCTGTGCTGACAGCTCAGAGGCTGGAGCCTGCTTCAGAATCTGTGTCTCCTTCTCTCTCTGCTCCTCCCCTGCTCGCACTCTGTCTCTCAAAAATGAACAAATGGTAAAAAAATATATATATATATTTTAATTTTTTTAAATCTTTATTTATTTTTGAGAGAAAGACAGCATGTGAGCAGGGGAAGAGCAGAGAGAGAGGGAGACACAGAATCCGAAGCAGGCCCTAGCCTCTGAGCTGTCAGCACAGGACCTGACGCGGGGCTCGAACTCATGAATTGTGAGATCATGACCTGAGCCGAAGTCGGACGCTCAACTGACTGAGCCACCCAGGTGCCCCCCCCAAAATTTTTTTTAAATAGATATAAATCGTTACCTTCTGCCACAAGTACGTCCTCCAAGATTCCTGAAGTGTGTGGGAGTAGTTTGCCTTCTCACTGAATTCCTGCAGATTGTTCTTTCTGATTGTTGCAGTTGGGATTAACTTTTATCAACCACAGAGATGAACTTTGGTTATTGATACACATAATACATATTGACCTTCCTTTCTATTCCAAGAACTGTGTAAGATTTGCTATGTCACTTATTTGCTCCAACATTCGTGGAGTCATAGAATTTCAGAGCTGGGATTGATCTTGGAGATAATTCAATCCAACTGCTTCATTTACAAGCGAGAAAGAGGAGGCTAAGGGAGAGACTGGTCCAAGGTCACGCTGCGAGTTAGTGGCAAGAGTAGTGTCAGGATCTGGCTGTCCTGATTTCCTGTTTGCTTCTCTTTCTACTGAGCTTTTTGGAATTCACTTGGCGTTATACATCATCATAATAATATTTCACATTTTCATAGCATTTCATAGGTTGCGAATCACTGTCGCCCAAATTGTTTCACCCTGCCGTTCTTAACTGGTAACATTACAAACCAGTCGCTAAGTGCTTTTGCATTATTTCATTAGTTCTCACAATAGTCCTACTACTGGTATACTGTTTTCCCTCTCTTATGGATCAGGAATGTAGGCTTAAGGAGGTTAAGTAAGTAACTTGCCCAAGGCCACGCAGTTAGGAAATGGAGCCATTTAGAAGCCTCCTAATTGCCTGATGCTGGAGCTGCAACACGGTATCCAGGTATCCAGCCGCCCACCGTGCCTCCCCTCACAACCACCCTCCAGAGCAGACGAAGGAGGTTTTGTATGATACGTTTTAAAGCCATGCTTTGCTTGTAGTTTTAAGCTTAATTGTATAGGAATTTTACAGTAGTTCCAGCCTAGAAAATGGACGAATTCCCTGAGGGAGAGAATATAGAGAAAGCTGCCTCCAGGGATGCCTGGAGTTAAGAGACAAGAGCAGGAAGAGAACATATAATTAGGAGTTACTACCCTATTCCTCATAGCCATAAGCTTGAAAATGCATTGATTTCATTTAAATTTATAGCATGTGAGATAAAAACTGTGACTATGTGAAATAGTTTTTACTCACACACACACACACACACACACACACACACACACTCACACACACACACACACAGGATTTTAATGAAACAATGTGCTGACTAGGTTGCCATCGCTTAGGCAGGTACCAGCAGGCATTTGGGCTAAATTCCTGGCACCCGGATGGGCCAATCTGGAAGCAGTGATGACGTGGACAATGGCTGCCATGGCCCCGCAAACTAACCACCGGTGCTTGATGCAGGGATCTATTTTCCACCTTCAACCATAATTATGGAACCAGTTTACAAGTTCCCAAGCATTCTGGCAACTTTATGAAACTTTTCCAACCCCTCCTCCCCCAGAGAGAACAAATTCTTCCCTTCCATATGTCTTCCCAAAGAACTTTGTAGAAACCTGTATTAGCTTGCTAATTTCATTGTTCGGGTAGTATTTATTTGTCTTTCTATTCCAGCAGCTAAGCTGTGAGCATCGTGGATGGTTGTGAGACCAGCAGAGCAAAAATAATTTGGGCCTTGGAATCACATGTACCTACGTGTGATTCCTGGCTTAGCTATGTACTTATTGTGACCTTGGGCAAGTTATTTCATCTCTCTGGGCTTCCATACACTCATGTGTAAAGTGAGCATAGTAATCCTTACCTCAGGTGGTACTTGTGAGAATTAAACAAGGTAAGAGAGGACATGGCAGCACCCAATAAATGGCAGCTCCTACTATGAAGACAGTCCCTGCCCTTGAACCTCTCACCATCTAATGGAGCGAGGCACATTTAATTAGGCATCAGAGATGCCAGTGATAGGTCCTGTGACAGAGGGCTACAAAGGGGGCTGGGACAGCACAGGGGAAGGTCAACCTCCCCCAGCTGGAGACCATCATTTCAAGAGAACCTCCCAGAGGAAAGATGAGGAAGAATTCAGCAGACAGTAGGCACAGCTAAGTGAGTCCCAGGCAAAGGAGTGCAGGAGAGAGAATGTAGCATGTTCAAGAAATTGTAAGTGGTCAGCTATGACTGAAGTTATGGCTTGAGCTGGCTGGTGAGTGTTGAGAGACCAGGCTGCAGAAGCAGATAGTGATGTAGAAAGGGCATAGGTTTTGGAGTGGGGCAGTCGGGAATCCCAGCTTCACCCACTTCCCAGCCACATATCCTCACCCAAGTCTCTGTTGCCCCATTTGAATTTTTTTTTTTTTAACGTTTATTTATTTTTGAGACAGGGAGAGACAGAGCATGAACAGGGGAGGGCCAGAGAGAGGGAGACACAGAATCTGAAACAGGCTCCAGGCTCTGAGCTGTCAGCACAGAGCCCGACACGGGGCTAGAACTCACGGACCGTGAGATCATGACCTGAGCCGAAGTCGGCCGCTCAACTGACTGAGCCACCCAGGCGCCCCACTGTTGCCCCATTTGAAAAGTGATTGTGATTACATGAGCTAATGTATGTAAAGTACCCGACCGAGAATATACATTTAAGTGATAGCAAGTATTACTTATCACTATTTATCTAGAATGAACTTGGTGGTTGGTCCAAAGGACACCCTCATTTTGATTGAATCAATGAAAGGATGAATGAATGAATGGGTGAATTCATTCACTTTATACATATTTATTAGATACCATCCATGTGCCAGACACTATTCTAGGCCCTGGGGATACAGCACTAAACATAACAGACAAAAATCTCTGCCCTAGTGGAACTTGCAGCTCATAAATGAAGAAGGAAGGAGAGCCTGGGGGGCTCAGTCAGTTAAGTGTCTGACTCTTGGTTTCGGCTCAGGTCATGATCTCGAGGTTTGTTCGAGTTTGAGCCCCACATTGGGTTCTGTGCTGACGGCACAGAGCCTGCTTGGGATTCTCTCTGTCCCTCTCTCTCTGCCCCTCCCCTGTTCGCTTGCTCTCTCTCCCAAATAAACAAACTTAAAAAACAATAATAATAATAAATGAAGAAGGAAAAGGGGGCCACTGGTCATCACTGGTTGATGAAAAGCTGATCAACTGACAAAGCAAGGTTCCAAGAGGTCTGGATGTGAGCCCCACCTCCTAACAATAAGAAGGCTTGTGCCCCTGCCTTAATGCTTCTCACTTATCAGCCCCCGGCTTCCTGTTGTGATCCAGGAGGACTGGTGAGTTGTGTTGTTGGCAGGAAGAAATGTCAAGGAGGGCTCATTCATCCCTGGGCTCTAAGTCTAAAGCGGTGGCAAGAGGAAGTAGGAAAGCAGCACACGCACAAAAAGGCTATGGAGAGGGAGACTTGCCTATCAGAGCCTCCAAGTGATAAGGGAGATAAGGGAGATTTGCCCAACTCAGCAGCCTTGTGATGTGTGGAGATTTTATTTCAATAGCAGGATAATCATATTTCACCGTGTGTATCTCTTTACAAAAAGGGTTCACCTAGGGGGATCTCATTTAATCCTCAGAAGAACTCTACTTGGTAGGAATTAACTCTATTTAATCCCATCTCTCGCCTTTAACTGCTCCCTCTCCACTGCCTCCTGCCCTGGGGTATAGAACCACGCCCAAGTTCAATTACAGACAAAAACAACAATGACCTTCCTTCATCCCTCATCCCCCTCCAGCCGACACCCTATTCAATCTCCTCCCCACGGTCAAGAAAGCAGCTCCCGTTACTCTCCTTGCATTCGGTCTCCTCTGGGATCTTCCCCTAAGTGCCCTGAAGTTCTTGCTGCAGTCACTATTGATGCCCAGTCAGTCCAATGGATGCCAGTCATCAGCCTCCAGTAGCATTTGGTCTCTGTGAGTTCCCTCCTACTTAGTCCTCTCCTTCTCAGTCATGCCCTTTCCACCTCCCACCACCCTTCTCTCTCTCTCTCTCTACGTGAACTCTCTTTTCTTCTTCAAGATCCTGCTCAAACTTCCCATCTGTGGGGCCTCCCTAACCACAGTATCCCCACCTCTCACCTTCTTGGTTTTCTCCCCCACCTCAGAAAGACGCATAGTCCCCTCCCCTTGCTCTCTTGGCTCCAGCCAAGCTCAGGCAAAGCATAGATCACGTCGTGTTGGGACTGTTGGGACTGTTCGTGTGGCTCTGCTCCCCAGGAAACTATGAGCAACTTCAGGACAGAGCCAGTGACTTCCCCATTTCTGCATTCTCAGGGCCTGGCCCAGGGCCTGGCACATGGTAGACATGTAAACTCCTTGGGTTTAGAGGAGTTTTGCAAAATTCTCAAGAATCAAACAGCTAACACGTGATAAACCCGAGTCTTCTGACTTTATTTTTTTTTAAGCTTTTTTTTAAATTTTTCTTTTTTTAACGTTTATTTATTTTTGAGACAGAGAGAGAGCATGAACGGGGTGGGGCAGAGAGAGAGAGGGAGACACAGAATGGGAAGCAGGCTCCAGGCTCTGAGCCATCAGCCCAGAGCCCGACGCAGGGCTCGAACTCACAGACCGCGAGATCGTGGCCTGAGCTGAAGTCGGACGCTTAACCGACTGAGCCACCCAGGCGCCCCGTCTTCTGACTTTAAAAGAGACAGTTTCTCTACCTCAGAGCAGAAAAGAGCCACGTTGTAAGTATGTAACTGGAAATGTTCAACCCCAGCAAATTGTATAAATCAACAGGCAAGGTGGCAGGAAGGACTTCCTTTTCCCCACAAACAGTGCCTTGCTACCAGGTGTGGAAGGATTGTTTGGTGTTTGTAGCCTTCCTTTTGCAAACTACAGGATAAGAGAAGAAGGAAGGGGGAAAAAAACCCACCTCCCATTTCTTCCTCCCAGTGGACCGTCATCATCATCACTTCCGCTTGGGCCGGGAGGGCAGGAAGTCTTTCCTCGCTCATGAAACTCCTGATTTAAGAAGGGGTAGGGAGTGACTTAATACGACATTTTGCAGCTGGGCCAGTCCTGAATACGATCACTACCATCCTGAAGTGAGCCTCCTGAGGAAACCTTCATAAGGTAGTCACAGATACACCTGGAAGGAAGGAACCCTCCCCCTTCACGGGGAATAAACAAGCTTTCTAGGGAGAGGCTCTGAAATCAGACAAAGCGTGCATCCAATTACAAGCTCCAGTTCCACCCAAATACACACAATCAAAGGCTTTTACCAAGGCCATCATTACACGCACGAGGCCCTCCTGCTGTTTGGGCAACATTTTAGTGCTGCGGGGAAGCAAGATAAATGTCATCAAAGCAACAAGGTAGAGACAAACCCATTCTGCAGTGCTTTGTTTTGACCCGATGACTCACTTCGCCTTGTCATTTATAACACTGGGAGGGGGAGAAGGAAATGAAGAGGAAAGAGGGGACTGTGCTGTGCATGCAATTTGTTTCCCCATTTCAGACGGCTTTTTAATGAGCTTTCTCATTAAGGGCTCTGTGAGCCTATGCTTAAAGTTTTCCAGGCAAGCAAATGAGCAGGGCTGAAATCTCATGGCGTAAGGCCAGCACCTCATGTTTTGTTTTAAAGATATAATCATGGGGGTGGGGTGTGAAAGAAAACATTGTTATTTGTGAAAAGAGAGATATGATAACTCTTTTGCCCAAGACAATTTAAAATGAATGACATGGGTTTACCAATCCCTTATGCAAGTACTAATGTTCATCAATTATTAGAATATTATGGTGGACCTGTGATAGCATTTCTCTATCAACTGGTTCCCATGGAGAGACATCATTGTTCTGTGCTATCTTAGCTCTGGGTTCATGTTTCTGGAAAGGTACTCGTTACATTGCATCAGAGGTAGTGTCCCCTCTAAGCTCTGACCCCAGTGAGGTAGGCCCTCAGCATTACCTAGCCTCCTTTATATTTTCACAGCCCAACACAGTGTCCAGACACATTGTAGACACTCTATAAATGTGGTTTTACCATTTAACTGAATTCAGTAGGTGCCATTAGTACGTGAAAAAGCACATAAAATAATTAGACTTGAGTATTAGACTGCAAATCAGAGTAATTTCTCACCTTTCAAGGTTCAACAAACATTTTAATGTGCTAACAGCCCCTAATTAAAGCAACAGCCTTCAACTGAAATTATCAAGCAGGAGGAAGTACGGGTGGTGATTCAGAGATACAATTTTTTTTCAGTCATTGACAGACATTGTCTACTGGGTTTCTGAGCAGGAATTAGCTCTTTTTACAATAGAGAAAAGGATGGGATTGTTGCTTTATCTTTCTAGGTGTTTGCTCAATGGGGCCTAGGTACAGAACACAAGAAAGCAAATTCTAGCTGTTGACTATGCTTGAACCAGTTGTCTGGCAATCCTTCCCTCTGCTTATATGGCATAAGGAATGCTTCACTTGTGATGATTCCAGGGATTTCCAAAGACGATATGCGTGAATAGTCTGACATAGTGTTGGCCATGGGACATGTGTTCAACAGAGGAAAAAAGAAAGGGCACACACACACAAAAGGGGGGCACAAAAAGAGAAGGGGGGCTTCCTTCTATTCGATTAGAGAACAGACATCAAAAGAAGGTAACACAATCCTTTCTAGGACATTTGCTCAACGGTCCAGCTAAAAATGCTGCTTCCTGCTCTTGTGTATCTGTACTCTCTCTTTCTCACTGAAGGCCACACTTGAGCAGTGAGCAAGGAGTCTGTGATACATCCCTATAAGCAGAAGAACGAGATTGGGTGTCCTCAGATTACCTATCTGGAACATTCTCTCTGCTGGGCATCACCTATTCGGTATTTCACAGTGTGATCTGAAGACTGTGCATCAGGTCCTTGAAGATTGTGATTAAAAGGATTAGTCTCCCTTCTGGCTTGGCATCCTGGCATCTCTAGCTTTCCCAGCTCCCACCATAATTTGGCTTCCTGCTGAAGTTCAAGAGCCTCTGGCCCTGGCTTATGACCTAGTGGTGCCTTGGATCACTAGAGGGCACCCTGGAACAACATTTTTTTCCCAGGCTGTGGCCTCTCTGCTCCTGCCAACCAAGCAGGGCTGCTGCGCCCACAGAGTTCTGGGCTACAGTTTCCAAGCCCATCCTGGAACCACAGTTTCCTTTAAGAAACTGTAGTCCAATTGCCACATCACCAAACACATCTAGCATGCGTTTCCATAGTGGTGCTGTAATAAATTCAACTTGTAGAGAAAAATTAGACTTCCAATCATCCTACATTTATTCATTAAATATTTACAAATTGTGTACCGCAACATTAGGGATTGGAAGAATTGATAAGACATTCTTCCTACTCTCAAGAAAAATGTGGGAAAGATGAGGCATAAATATGAAATCACTTAAAAATATTTGTAATTAATATTAATTTTTGGCTCGCCTGGGTGGCTCAGTTGGTTGAGCGTCTGACTTCAGCTCAGGTCATGATCTCCCCGTTCTTGGGTTCGAGCCCCATGTCCGGCTCTGTGCTGACGGCTCATAGCCTGGAGCCTCCTTCAGATTCTGTGTCCCCTTCTCTTTCTGCCCCTCCCCCACTCGTGCTCTGTCTCCCTCAAAAATAAAAATAAAGATTAAAAAAAATTTTAAATATATTAATTTTCAAATTAGTAAAACATATAGCAAATAACTTAATCTGAGACAGGTGCCAGTATATATGAGAACAAGGAACTCCACAGGGGGCCTAAGCTAGCTGAGATAACTTGGAAAGACCAAGGATCCTTGGGAAGGCACCATGGAAAAAAAGGTGGGATGGGAGAAGGAAAGGAGAATGGAGGTCTGGGCAGCCCAACTACAACATGTCTTTCTAATTCAGGGCCCTTCCTTATGTGTCAGCAGGGACTTAACTAAAATAAACATGGCCAATGCAAACATGGGAAGGACCACTGGGACTTCTATTGTCATACTGGCATAATGCCCATGTATTCAACAAACACTTGTGGGGTGCTACCATGTGCCGGGCACTGGCCATGCACTGGGAAGACAGCAGTGGGCAAGGCAGATGCCTTAGCACTGCCCTCGGGTGTTTACAATCCAGGAGGAGAGACAGACAAGCAAACGCGTAATTACAAAGTAGTGTGTAAGTGATAGGTTAAGTAGGAGGTCTGTGGAGGCTCCTAGAGAAAACTAATCCAGAGCTAGCGGGGTGAAGGATGGCTCCCCTGGGGTAGAAATGTTCAATGTAAAAAGTTAAGGATGAGTTAGGAGCAGCAAGAAAAGGCGTGTTTGGGAGTTAGGGAAGAGAGGAAGCAGACCACATTTGAGGAACTGAAAGAAATTCAGTAGAACTGGCGGAGTGGTGGGGAAGAAGGGTGGGGGCTGGGTCACAGGGCAAACAGGGGCCAGCTCACGCACAGCCTTGTAAATCCTCATGGGGACATCCAGACATTACCCTAAGGGCACTGGGGAGTCACTGAGGGGTTGTGAGCAGGGTAGTGCCGTGACCAGATCTGCCTTTTAGGAGGCTGTGCCTGTGCCAGGGTTAGGGCTACCTCAGTGTATTAATAAGCTAACAGAGCCAGAGGCATCAGTCTCTTTCTTTAATTGGAACTTTCTCGTTTCCTTCCTCTATCCTCGATCGCCAGCTTCCCAGGAAACCCTTGAAACATGGAGGTCTCTTTTTAAGGTCTGCTTCACATGCCAGATAATAGAGGAGGCAGAAATAACCTAAAAGACATGACTGTCACAAACTGGACAGTCATCCTCGGCATGCACCATGGTCCTCACAAAAGGCGATCTCTGGCAAAGTGGAGGAGGGGGGAAGGGCCACACCAGACCGAAAGGAAGAGTGGTCTGAACCCCATTGCCTAGGCTGGACGCCCTAAGCACCACCGTTGAGCTGGTTCAAGGCAATCCAGAGGGAAAACAACAGACCTGTGAATCGAGGCACAAAATTCATGCAAAATGTACAAAGAGAGGCCTTATCTGCCTGGGTAACTGCTGTTTTATTGCTCTTATTACTGACTTATTACTTTCACTTGGCCCACACATCAAACCGTAGAACCCTTAAGCAGGCCTCCCATCCTTATGTACATGGTAGCGGAGAGGCAGGTGAAGGCAGCAAACCTAAATGACCAAAAGAAGCAGAATGCTAATGCAGCTGATTGAACGCTCCAATTAAAGTCTAGCTCCACAATTGTTTACCTAGAGAATAATCAGAGTGGCACTTTTTTTTTTTTCTCCTTACTAACTCCACCCTCAGGCCCGTCCCAGGCATCCTGCACTCTATCTTTATTTCCTAAAACGGAGACTTGTGGAGAACAGGCCTTCGAGTAATACAGGTTCCTCAATTCCGGCCTCTGTGAGGACAGCAGGCCTCACGCCCAGTTTCCTCTCCTTCAGAGTAAGGAAGGGTCTGTGTGCAGGGCCTGGAGCCTTGGGCACAAAAATAGAATATTGGAGCGTTTGGATTTTCCTTTCCTAACGGTGGACTTACTCAGGAAGAGACACTTCAACAAGATTTTTTTTCCTCTGTGTTTTTCAAAATACACATTTAATGGAGGAGGTTGTGGGGGGGAGGGTAAGGGAAGCAAAGTTGTTGTGAAGAGAAGACTTTTCTTCCCCCAGACAGGCTCAGGTGAGGCAGACCTTCCCCCTGACCTGCCCTCTCTGCTGGCACCCAGCTCCCCTCCCGCCCCCAGCTTCCGGACTCTTTGCATGGTCCCCCACCACGTCCTACAAAGCACCCCCCCCTCTCTTCAATTGTTGGGCTCATAACTGAGACTTCCCACACAATGATGTGAAGAGACATATGATTCAAGCATCCCCATTCCAGAAATATTATTATAGTCTCAGGAAAAAACAGGGGCCTGCTCGATGTCTGTCACCTGAAATAAACTCCCCGTTCCTTCCCTACTGCTCCTGCCGATGCTCAGTTCTAAAGATTATTCCAGTTTCCTCTGCCCCAAGGTTCCTAACCCGGGCCAGCTAGCAGCTGAGGGTGAGGGAGGAGGGAAGGGGCCCTCTGAAGTTGGCCACCTCAGCGTGTGTGAAGCACACGCTTGTCACGTGGAAATAAAATGTGCCGCTAACCTCTGCGAGTCCCCAGAGAATCCACAGTTTGTGTCTCTTTGCAGAGCTCAGAACAGCCTGTATGTTCTCCTCTCCCCATGGTGTGCCTGGCGCTTCCCCAACGAGATACCTCCTGGAAAAGCTTTTCCGGTGCGGGGTGGGGAGCTTTTGTTCTCTGGGAAATGTGGCAGGGGGTTAATGAAGAGCATTGTCCTGTGATGGGGGAGGTTCCAGACATGGCTTCCAACCAGGGGTCAAAGCCACCGTCTCGGACCACTGTTGGGATGTTCTCGATCTCTCTGGCCTGCAGAGCTAACCGCAGGGAGATTGTGATACAGTCCAATAAAATAAAAATAGATATGTGAAGTGGGATCTCTCTCGGCTTTCTTAGCATTTTCTCTGCAACGAATTGACTTTCTATTACTAACTCATTTCAGAGAAGGAGCCCCCCCACCCCCAACCCCCGCAACAGTTTGGCTTTCAACCCCTACCTAGTTGGTACAAGCTGGAGGTCACGGGACTAATGCCATATTCTGTTTCACCCCATTTCTCACATAATAACATGCAGGCATGCGGCCAATGTGAAATTTCTAGCAGCTATTTAAAAAAAATTTTTATTTTTATTTTTAATGGAAGTATAGTTCACTCTAGCAACTATTTTGATTTAGCTGTTTGTTGTCATCATAGAAGGAGTCCAACAACTCTCAGTTCTTGATTTGAAAAACAGGAATAGTGTCTTATACAGTGTCTCACACTGCACTGTAAAGTTCTTAAAATATCATATAAGCTCTGATTGTCGCCACAGTGGCAAACAGAATTAGAATCAAACTTTGTTGAGACAGCATTCTGGAAGGTAGATGGCTTTCCTGGTTTGTACTGTTGGGATTCGAGAGTCTTCATTCATGAACTGCTACAAATATTTATTGAGCATTTACTATGTGCTAGGTAGTGTTCTGGGTACTTGGGATATATTAGGAAACAAACACAGATTCCTGCGCTTGTGGGCTTATTTATATTCTAGCCAGGGAAGATACAATTCATACATTATGTAAGATATGAAAGGGTGATAAGTGCTTCGGGGAAAAAGAAAAAGTAGATCAAAGAGCAATTGGGAGAGTTGGGAGTAAAGGAGGCGGGCTGCAATAGGTGGTCAGAGTAGTCAGGAGGTGGTCATTGAGAAGGTGACCATTGGACAATTAGAGGGAGGTGATGGAATTGGCCATGTGGATGTCAGTGGAGGACAGCCTTTCTGGAAGAGAGAAGAGCCCGTGCAAAGGACCTGAGGTGAAACCATGCCTAGAACAGCAAAGAGGCTGCTGCGGCTGAAGTAGGAGCGTGTGTACAGGAGGAGAGGGCAGACAGGTGGCAGGTCTGAAGAGCCCCGAACGCTGGGCTAAGGATACTCTGAATGAAAGAAGTAAACCACAGGAGGAGTAGCCAAGGAATGAAATGATTAGACTTATGTTTTAACAGAGTCACCTTGGCTGCTATGGAGAAGAAAAAAAAAAAAAAAGACCATATAAGAGTATCAGCAAAAGTGATGAATCCTAAGTATGTAAACATCTATTTTGTCTCTTGGATCTATTTTGGAAGTAGACAGAACCTACAAGATTGGCTGATAGATCCCAAATGGGGTGTGAGAATAAAAGTTAAGTCAAGGACAATACTGAGGTCTTGGGCCTGCATAGCTGGCAGAAGGAAATCAGCATTACCTGAGAAAAGGGAAGGCTGCACCAGGGCCCCTGGGCGGGGGCAGGGAGGGAGGGATTTAATCTAAGTAACGTTTTCTGTAGTTCTTGTCCAAGTGTGCCTTTCAGAATGACATGGTGGCAGATTTGCCAATTACGTTTGCCCAAGAGCCCCAGAGATTCTGCTTTAGGGGATTTGGAGTGGGGCCCAAAAGTCTGTACTTCAGGTACACTTTTTAAATTAATTTTTTTTAATGCTTATTTATTTTTGTGAGAGAGAGAGACAGAGAGACAGAGTGTGAGCAGGGGAGGGGCAGAGAGAGAAGGAGACACAGAATCCGAAGCAGGCTCCAGGCTTGGCCCAAAGTGGGGCTCAAACTCACAAACCGTGAGATCATGACCCGAGCCGAAGTCAGATGCTTAAGCTTAATCGAGTGAGCCACCCAGGTGCCCCTGTATTTGATGTATACTTTGAGAATCGCAGAATTGTAAGATAATATCTGATGTGATTCTGTGCTTAAAATTCTGAAATTCATGATAAGACATGTGAAAGGGCTTTTTTTTTTTTTTTTAGTGTTTATTTAGTTTAGAGAGAGAGAGGGGAGCGGTGCAGAGAGAGGGGACAGAAGATCCCGAGCAGGCTCCGCACTGACTGCAGAAAGCCCGGCGCAGGGCCCGAACTCACTAACTGTGAGATCATGACCTGATTCCAAGTCAGACACTTAACCGACTGAGCCACCCAGGCGCCCCACGGGTGAAAAGGTTCATAGACAATTCTCTCCCTCTCTGCGATGAACTAGGTACTGCAACTCCTCCTTCTAAAACTTATTCAGAATGAACTGCATATAGCTTATGAAACAACGCTTAAGCGTGCAGAAATGATAGATGATACAGAATAAAGCTACGAGGTTCAATTCCAATCTCTCTCACTAGAAGATTGGTTATGGGACAGCTGCATCCTGAGTGGGCTCCTTTGAGGCTCACCTAGTGTGGGCTATGCATACATGTAGCCAAGCACCGTCCTTCTTGCAGTGACCACAGGAGGACAGAGGGAAAGGTAAGCCTTTGGTGTAAAATAAACAGGGAGACAAGAGTATCTCCAGGGAGGTTTGGGGGCTGACTAAAAAATGGCATGATGATATCGTCACCTCAGGCACTATTTATAAACGTTAATGGTAAAGGTTGCGGATGCCAGTTTCTAGATTGAAAAACTGAGACTCAAGCGGGCCAAGTTCGCATGCTTACGCTCAACTAACAATTCAGTGATAAAACTGGGCCTCAAAGCGACAAATCAAAGGCCAGCTTTGCTGGTTCCCAGGGCTGTCAGCCCTTCCTCATCATAATCGGTTCCACCAAGAGTTGGAATCCCTCAATGAAAGGGAAAGTTGCATAATGAAGCCGCATTCAACGGGAACCTTCTATTCAGTCTGACTCCCAGCCATCCTGGATCATTTTCTCAAACTATTTATTTCTGTGTGGTGGGGGTGGGAACATTGGCGACAAAATGGCACCTACTTACTCAGTTTTGCTGCTCCCTGTGTGTCTGACTCACACCTGCTGACAGGAATGAGCCTCATCGTCTTCCTTCCCCGCAGAGCTGGAGGAGGATTTTAACTTGCCCTCGCCCTCCCCACCGTCAGGAAGACTGTCAGCTTAGTTCTCATTTAAAAACAAAAAAAAGAGAAAGAAACAAAGCAACTCCACAAACCTTTATTACTCAGCAGGTCACTAGAGGCGGAGAGAGAGCAGCTCAATTCTTAGTCTCACGTGGAGGGACCAGTGCTGGCGGTTGAAAGGCCACCTTTTGACTTGTAAAATAGCAGCTAAATCGGCCGGCCGGCCGTAGAGCCGCTTTCTTCTGCAAGGAGGAATAAGGGGCTCCCCTTTCTGTGCTCAACCTTCACACCCAACATAGTCTTTTCACCGGGTAGAATGTCCACTTGATGACATTTATTGTGGGGACATTTAGAGGACTGGTCGTGTTGGAGGAGACAGAGCATTCATTTGACCTGAAAAACAATGCTCAGGTCCAATGAGAGTACACAACAAATCAATGCAACACGCCATTCTTCGTGTCAACGGGCCCGTCACAGTGAATTGCTACTTTGTTTTCCCGTTAATGACAACAGGCTGGTACTTATCCTTAGCCAGTCTCCTGCCCCAGACATTCTGGAGGACAGCCATTTGCAAGACGGCTGGCCCAGGAGTCAGGGTGGTGCCCATCACTCTGGCAGAGAGCAGAGGTGATTCGTTATGTGTGGATTAAACTGCTAACCTTGTTTCATTAGTACCTTGCTCTAGGAGACTAGGACTGTTCGGCAAAGGGGCACTGCCTGCCGGATCTCTTTGGATTTAGCGGATCTTGAGAAATCACTTTCTCCGGAGACAGGACTCTGATAATTTCCCCCCTGTTGGGGTTTTTGACCTTTACTTGCACACTCATTAAATGGCTAGTGATTGTGCTTTTTTACCTCTCTCCTAGAGTTGCTTTGGGATATTGAGAAAGGGGGCACACTTCAAGAGCAAATTGCTCTGATTAATAGTATATTTATAGCTCAGTCTATCAAGGTTATTTCCCTAGATGCTAGCCTTTCTTTATGAAGACAGAAATACTGTGTCAGTGTCTGTCTATCCCTAGAAGAGGCGGCAAGCCAATGAGGAAGGTAAGCAGTGATGAGCGGGATGCGTATTCATTTATTTACATATATAAATGTATAAATATATACATAAATATATATACACACATATATATACATGTACATGTATATATATGGAGCGTGGAGCCACACATATATCTGGTCCAGCGTTTTCTCATACTCTGAAAACTTCTCTTCGGTCACCTCCATTCCCCCTGGGACTATTTTTTGGGGAAACAAACCTATCCTGTGAAACAATTTTATTTCTGTCTCACGCCTGACTGAACTAAGCATCTGGTGGCACTACTTCTAAAAAATTGACTTTTTAAAAATTAATTTTAAAATGTTTATGTATTTATTTTCGGTGGGGGGTGGGGGGAGCACAAGCATGCGTGCAAGCCAGGGAGGGAGAGAGAGAGAGAGAGAGAGAGAGAGAGAGAGAGGATCCCAAGCAGGCTCTGCACTGTCAGCGCAGGGCCTGACGCGGGGTTCCGTCTCACGACCATGAGATCATGACCTGAGCCGAAATCAAGAGACGGATGCTTAACCGACTGAGCCACCCGAATGCCTCTAAACAATCGACTTTTAAGTCACGCAAGCTTGCCCCGAAGGAAGCCTACTCGTATGACTCTAAAAGGAAAGGCACCCGCAGAACACAGCCCTCTCCTTGAACAGGATGAGGGAGATTACAGGTGTCTGTTACACTGGGAAAACGGAGGGCCCAGGCATCTTAAATTACTGGAAAACAAGTTAAAACAGTTTCCTTCATGTTTCCTTGCTTTTAAGCCTCACATTTATGTAAAGAAGACATTACCTCAGAGTCAGTCACGCCACCTTCAGGAACCTTGAGGTGTCCTGTTTGATTCTTACATCCCTCCCTTCTCAAGAGAGTATAATTCCCTGAGTGCTTGGGTAGAAATAGAATGACCTCATTTCCAAAAAGCTCCAAGAGACCAGCGACCATATTGGTGTAATTTTTATGCAGAGTGCTCTGAGTAATGTATTTACTATTCACTTTTGGGTTAACCTTAAGAACTTGGGTGACAAGTTTAGATACAAACATCTTCATGTATTCATTTCATACATGTTTAGTGAATATCTCTATAGAGATAAATGATACAGTACTTGCCTTCAAAATAATAACAGCCTTCTTTTCTTTTTTTTTAGTTTTTTTTAACATTTTATTTATTTTTGAGACAGAGAGAGACAGAGCATGAACGGGGAAGGGGCAGAGAGAGAGGGAGACACAGAATCGGAAGCAGGCTCCAGGCTCTGAGCCGTCAGCCCAGAGCCCGACACGGGGCTCGAACTCACGGACTGGGAGATCGTGACCTGAGCTGAAGTCGGACGCTCAACCGACTGAGCCACCCAGGCGCCCCAACAGCCTTCTTTTTGACGCTTGCTGTATGCCAGACACTACTTGGAATATTTTAGTAGCTTTTCTCATTCAGTCTTTACAACAGCTCCAGAAGATAGATACTGTTAGGATCTCCATTTTGCAGATGGCCAAACTGAGGCACAAGTTAGCAAGCTGTATAACATCACAGACCCAGGATGTTGCAGAGTCTGAATTTGAATCCAGGCCATCTTGCTCCAGAGCCTGAGTTCTTAACCCTTGTACTTGATTGCCATGGTCTCAAGTGCCTTAGGTCTAAAGAGAGAAAACAGACGAATGTACTATGATCAAAGGAAGTGTAGGAAAGCAGGCAGTATTTGATATATTGATCCACACTACACATGACCATGACATACATTTTTAACCAAATTCCCAGCTTTGTGTGGGACTGAAAACCATGCCTAGAAAGTACTTCAGCCCAGTCCACGCTGGTAGAAACATATGCAGACATACAGGTTATTGAAGGAGAGATGTCCCAGAGGAGGAGTTAGTCAGATTGAGACTAAGGACAGTGTTCTAGCAGGGAATCCAGTTATCAGTGCATCAAGGCCAGATAGAAGACTGTGTGGGGGATGTGGGAGCGAGGAGTGCTTGGTGACAGATGGCCAGGTCACAAAAGGCCATGAATGCCATGCCAAGAAGTTTGGGTCTTCTCTTATTCTGGCTGCAGGAGAGAGAATGGATTAGAGAAGGACAAGACTGGAGGCAGACAGACCAATCAGGGGATGATTGCAGTCATCCTGGTCAGAGGAGGCTGGGGCTTGCCTAGGCAGCAATAGTGGAAATGGAGATAAGAGAGTGGATTCCACATATATATGTTTATTTTTCAGAGAGAGAGAGAGGGAGAGAGCACAGGGGAGGGGCAGAGAGAAAGGGAGACAAAGGATCTGAAGTGGACTTCGTGCTGACAGTAGAAAGCCTGATGTGGGGTTGGATTCAGATCATGACCTGAGCCAAAGTCTGACACTTAACCTACTGAGCCACCCAGGTGCCCTCAGAGATATTTAAAGGTACAATTTTCAGACTTGGAGTGCCTGGGTGGCTCAGTCAGTCAAGTGTCCCACTCTTGATCTTGGCTCAGGTCATGATCTCGTGGTTTGTGGGTTTGAACCCTGCATCTGGCTCCATGCTGACAGTGTGGAGCCTGAATGGAATTCTTTCTCTCTCTCCCTTTCTCTCTGCTCCTTCCCCACTTGCTCTCTCTCTCTCTCTCTCTCTCAAAATAAATAAACTTTTTTTAAAAAGGAATTGTTTTTTGCAGATCTTCTTTTAAAGGTGTAATTATCGGGGCGCCTGGGTGGCTCAGTTGGTTAAGCGGCCGACTTCGGCTCAGGTCACGATCTCGCGGGGCCGTGAGGTCGAGCCCCGCGTCGGGCTCTGTGCTGACAGCTCAGAGCCTGGAGCCAGTTTCAGATTCTGTGTCTCCCTCTCTCTGACCCTCCCCCATTCATGCTCTGTCTGTCTCTGTCTCAAAAATAAATAAACGTTAAAAAAATTTTTTTAAATAAAAAAAATAAAGGTGTAATTATCTGACTTGATTGGAAATGGGGTACAAATAAGGGAGAAGTAGCTGAGAATGACACCCACATTTCTGCCTTAGGCAACTGGTTGAATGGTAGGACCATTCCTTGCTGGCACGGGGAAAACCAGCAGGAAGAACAGGTTGGGAGGGAAAAGCAGGTGAGTTTGGAACAGCTGAGTTTGAGCATGAAGTAAAGTGTCTGTAGGATATCTAAGTGGAAATGTTGGGGAGACAGACTGATATGTATTTCAGTATAAGGCTCAGAAGGGAGATCCAGGCCAGAATTAGAGATTTGGAAGTCCCACGCAAATAAACGGTAACTGAGGACAAGGGAGAAGATGGGGCCACCCCGGGGAAGGGTCTAAATTGAGAAATACAGAGACCTCAGGATAGAACCCAAAGAAAAGGGATAGCCAGTAGAAGAGGAGCTTAAAAAGAAGAAAGTACCGGGGCACCTGGGTGGCTCAGTCGGTTAAGCGTCTGACTCTTGATTTCGGCTCAGGTCATGATCTCATGGTTCATGGGTTCAAGCCCCATGTCAGGTTCTGCACTGGTAGCGTGGACCCAGTCTGGAATCCTCTCTCTCTCTGCCCCTCCCCTCCTTGTGTTCTCTCTCTCTCTCTCTCTCTCAAAATAAATGAATAAATAAACTTTAAAAAAGGAGAAGAAAGTACAGCCAAAGAGGTAAAAAGAAAATTCAGCTGAGTAAAGAGAATAGTTCAAGAAATAGTTAACAATAGTGTCAAATACTGAGAGGTGAAGAAATAAATGGAGTGAGCAGTGTCCCCAGGATTTTGCAGTTAGGAGGTCATTGGTGTCCTTAATGTCCACACTGAGAGAAGTGTTGGTAGCGTAAACTTAGATGTGGTGGGGTGCGGAGTGGGAGGTAAAAAGGATTGACCCCGAGTGTAGACAATTCCTTAAGACTTGTGGCAGAGAAGGGGAAAAGAAAAAAAAAAGCAGGGGTCATGGGATGGTGTTTGGGTTTTTTGTTTGTTTGTTTGTATCCATTAACCAGAGATTTAAGCATTTTAATATCGATGAATGGATTTAGTGAGTGAGGGAAAGGTGTTCACAGAAGAGAGGGGGAAATATCAATAGCTCAAGATTCCTGAGAAAGTGAGCAGGTTTGGAATCCAAACCCTGGGTTCTACCCAGGAGGATGGGATAGGCGTGGTGGGGGGGTCAGGGTTTAGAAATGGTGGTGGGAAGTTGAGTTGGTTGTCGTTGGGTGGCTTGTACTTTCCCTATCAGCAGGTTTTGAGTCATTTGTTAGGACAGGAGGGGGAAGTGACATGTGTGGGTGGCCGGCATGGTGGCAGGGAGAGCAGAGGGCATGTGAGAGAGCTGCTTTGGGGAATGGAGGAGAACGTGTTACAAGGGTCCCAGCTGGGTCTGGGGTAACGTCGGAGAGCCTCCCCAACTGTGACGAACACTTTTAGCCAAATTCCCTGCTTTGTATGAGACCCAGGAGCTTGCCTGGGAAAGAACTTTATCCTACTCCACAAAAAAGTTGGAAACACGGGTAGACATTGACTTGACTTGTCTTGGAATAAATAAATATTTCTTAGAACTCATATTTATTAATGATTCTTTTTAAGTGCTATGTTTACCGCGGATACGCTGATTCCACAGATCACATCTTTTCATTAGATTCTAATATCATAACATTGGAATAACAGATATAAAGAGGTGATGATGCCTGAAAGTTAAGAGCACAGGCTCCAAGTCAAATTTGGAGTTCAATCCTGATTGGGCTACCTACCAGCCATGTGCCCAAAAGCAAGACAGCCTCTGGTCTGTAGTATGAGGACGATAGGAACACTTACCTCCTAGGGTTATTGAAGGAGATAATGTATTTGGTGGAATAATATTTTGAAATATTAAATTTTAAGTTACTAACCAATTTCCTTCCTGGAGGGGTTCCTTGTGAACAAGGAACACAAGGTGTTTCCTTGTGATGTATTCCTTGAAGCAGAGCTGGGGCAGGAGGATGAGGACAAGAGAGAAAAAAAAATGCAGAAAAGGGTGTGTTTTCCTATTTTGGGAACCCAAAACCCATTCATAAGATAATTCCAGGCAATACCTCTGAAGCCAATAGCAGGAGAAAGATTGTCTCTGGGGCAAGTGATCGTCCCTGAGGAGTAGAAAAGATTCCCTCTTCCCTGGACAAAAGGGAAAGGAGCTGAGGGAGAAAGGCGTGTAGGAGAAGGTTGTCACTGAAGAGAACTCCAGACTTACCAGAACCAAGTCTGTAGGAATGAGGGATAACTCAGCAGAGAGGACACTTGACTGGTTGTCTATGCTCCGTAACAATTTGCCCCAAAAATTTACAGTCAAGAGAAACAAACACTTATTACTTCATAGTTTCTGAGTGCCAGGAATCTAGATTGGCTTAGTGGAGTGATTTTGGCTCAGGGTCTCTCAGGAGACTGCAGGGAAACCATTGCTGGATGGCATCATCTGAAGACTTGAATGGAGCTGGAGAGGCTGTTCCCAAGCTCACTTACATGGCCTCTAGCAGGAAGTCTGTTTCTCAGCATGTGGGTACTCAAGACATGGCAGCTGGCTTCCCCCAGAGTAATCTGAAAGAGAGAAGAGGAGAGAAACCAAGACAGAAGCCACTATATCTTTTATTACTTAATCTTGGATGTGTCATATCATCACTTCTGCCCTATTCTTTTGCCATATTATGTCCCTGGTACAACGTGGGAGGGGGTTATAGGAAAACGGCACTACAAGAGACGAGGAACATTGGGGGTTATTTCCAAGACTGGCTATCAGAGACACAGGGAGGGGTTTGCTGGAGCAGCCAGGCACGAGTGGGAGCAGACCACCCGACTTCTCTGGAATCTTGTTCACCATCTGTGTTTCCGCCAGCTCAACTTCCCCTTGGCATCATTTGAGGACTTCTCTTTAATAACAGACTTCCCCCCATCACACAGAGCCTTCCAGAAGTGATGGCCACATGCTCTGTGACTTCACCCGTTTCTGCTTACCCTGTGTGCATGACCCCCACCTTGCAATGAATGAGCCCCACGAAGGAAGCTAGGGTTTATCCATGGCAGGTGTACTCAGGAAACTCCCTTCCTCTCTGGGATTGTAGTTAAACATACTCCAACTTCATAATAATAGCTCATTTTACTGGGTGTTTATTTATCAGACCCTGTGAAGTAGACTCACCTTTCCGATGAGGAGATTAAGACCCAGAGCAGTTAAGTAACTCAGTAAAGTAACACCTATAACTAATAGATGGTGAAACCAAGAGTTGAACCCTATCAACCTGGTTCTACATTCATGATCTCAGCTTCTATTCTATATATTCAGCACAGAGCCCAACATTAGTAAGTGTTCAATAAATGTTAGCTATTATTATTAATGTTTCTCAGTGGAAGAAAAGGTACCTTCTAGATTCAAGAAGCTGAAGAATTGGTGCAGTCAGTTTAAAACGTAAAGATCATGTTTTTATCATTTTTTTTTTGTCGCTCTCATTGACAACCCAACAAAGCTTATGAAAAGTTGTATTTGCCAAATAGCCATTTTGATCAATGTGCCCACTGAATTGCTCAGTGGTGGATCTAAATTGGCTATGATTACCATTCGTTTCCCCCTCTATTTATACGGTTTTAATAATCCCAAGTCATTCTTTCAAGCTTTAGTGTTAGGAGCGGCCAATTCTCTCGCCTCAACTGTAACCCATACTGCCGCTTTCTTCCTCACGGGGTCTGGAATGAGTATGGTGTCTGCCCGGTTTGATGTTGGCCTCCAAGCCAAATCTGAGCTGTGTGACCTTGGGCAAGGTACCTCGTGTTGCTGAGCCGCTGTTTCCTCCTTTGGAAAATGGGGCTGTTGGGAGAATTTACTGAGATGAGATATGTAAAACACTTAGCACAGTGCTTATCACGGGGGGGACTATCTCAGTGAAAATGCCGTTTTCTCTTTCTTTCTCCCAGTAGGGTTTAATTGCTCCATTCATTGTGGTCCCAAATCATTTTGATTATGCCAGCTTATGGCATCTAAAATTTATCAGATGGTATTTAAATGCATAAGAGGGCCTACTGATATCTCTATTTGTTTTGTGTTTTGTTTAGAGTCAAGCCTAATCTCCCCCAATATATTCCCGGAGAGCAGAGGCTATTTCTTATTCATATTTATATTTTTGTTCCCTGTAGGACCTTGCAAAATGACTGGCACATCATTGTATTTAATACATATCTGCTGACCTAAATTGAAATCAGAGTTTGGAAGCTAAAACAAAATAGGAAATACTTGCAATATAAGGTGGGTTTGGGGGCGGGGGTGGGGGGATGTATATTTCCAGGAAACATTTCATGTGCCCTGTATAGAGTTTCATATTATACATCATTCAGTATCTTCCATGTACATCTTCAAATCAATTAAATAACATTTTAAGTCTTTATTTTATTTTTTTTTTAATTTTTTTTTCAACGTTTATTATTAATTTTGGGACAGAGAGAGACAGAGCATGAATGGGGGAGGGGCAGAGAGAGAGGGAGACACAGAATCGGAAACAGGCTCCAGGCTCCGAGCCAACAGCCCAGAGCCTGATGCGGGGCTCGAACTCACGGACCGCGCGAGATCGTGACCTGGCTGAAGTCAGACGCTTAACCGACTGCGCCACCCAGGCGCCCCTTAACATTTTAAGTCTTTAAAGGGATAATGGTGGCAGAAATAGACAGAGATTCATCTTTTGAAAATATTTAATATTTTATTTAACAAGCTGAAATGATATGAACACCTAGTACTAGAGAAATGACACCATTAATCATATTAATGATTTAACTGGTTTCCCAGAGTGAGTATTTCAGTTCTGTTATTGCTTAAAGAAGAATTCTTAGAGAGAAAAAAAAAAATTGCTTTAGAGAAAGTCAATTTATATTCTCCACTCAACTAATAGGACATTTGATGATAGATCCCTGGTAACATGAGCGGGACAAGGAGCCCAAGGCATTTTACTTCCTTTTCTCTATTGTCTAGTCACATCTGAATAACAAAATATCAACCCTGGATCAACCCAACTATCTGAGTTGCCCATGCCCACACCTGTCACTTGACAGCCAGGAGCTGCTGTCTCCTGTTTGAGTGTGTAGGGTCACAGTTCTTTTCAACCTCCCTGCTCAAGGGTACCATTTATCCTTCATTCAATGATATGTGTCCTGTCCGAGAAATGCCTGGTTAAAATTTTTTAGTTTTCCTAGCTATCTCCCCTGTTTACAGGACATATACATGTTATTAAAATTGTTTGATTTTCTCCTGTTCAAAGAAAAGAAAGAGAGAAAGAAATGCCTGGTCGTGGCAGAGCTCTTGCAAGCTCTCGGGAGGGGCAGGGTGTTCTCTTAGAGGGGAGCTGAATAAACCCCTTTCAGTGCTATAGAGATGACCTGACTTTTTAATTTTTCTTTTCTTTTAAGTTTATTTCTTTTTAGAGAGAGCACACGAGAGGGGCAGAGAAAGAGGGAGGAAGAGAATCCCAAGCAGGCTTGGAGCTTAGACCCACGAACCACAAGATCATGACCTGAGCTGATATCAAGAGTCAGACGTTAACCAGCTGAGCCACCCAGGTGCCCTGAGACACACTGACTTTTTTTTTTTTTTATTAAAAAAAAATTTTTTTTTTAACATTTATTTATTTTTGAGACAGAGAGAGACAGAGCATGAACGGGGGAGGGTCAGAGAGAGGGAGACACAGAATCTGAAACAGGCTCCAGGCTCTGAGCTCTCAGCACAGAGCCCGACGCGGGGCTCGAACTCACTGACCACGAGATCATGACCTGAGCCGAAGTCAGCTGCTTAACCGACTGAGCCACCCAGGCGCCCCCACACTGACTTTTTTAGGGGCTGGGTTAGGATGGGTTCAAAACCAGAATTAATTACCTTTCTCTTTCTTCAGTTTGTGTTATTGATTTGGTCCACTGTTCCAGCCTTCTCCCCCGCTTATGGTGATTTTTTTCCCCATCAAGGTTTCCACTATCCACCTCTGCAGTCTGGCTGCTACTTCAGGGAGTGGGTGAGATCAGTCAATGTACATTACTTGGTAATAACATTTTCTAAGTGAAAAGTTTATTGGTTTGTTTTTAGGCAGAGTCAAAATGTTCCCATATCAAAACAGCCACTTCAAGGCAGCCACATCAAGATGTTCCTGGCATCAAAATGACTGTGTCAAAGCTGTGTGTCAGCAAATTGACTATAACAAAACAGCCTGTATCAAAATGGCTGTATCTACATTGGCACAGGACTTGCCATCAGAGGAATGCTTTCTAGAATGTCAGTGCTGCTTATAGTAAGATAAGACGAAAAGTTATTTCTTTCCATTGATGCTTCCACCGTCAGGAGCCGGACTTCGCCACAAGGAACTGGAAGACGATGAGGCACCCCTCTTCATTCCTAGTGATCAATGCCTTCTGTGAAAAAGAATTGGGCCCAAATTAACAAAGATGATCCTGCTTTTACCATGGAAATTGTGAAACTCCCATCCTAATTTTATAATCATGCCTTCACACTCTGTTCTCATCACAAAAACCTTTTGGAATTATCTACTAAGAATCAGCCAAAAAATTTATGTCAACATGAAGGCAGACTGGAGTCACTTGCTCACTGCCTACCTCTGCCATGTTCAGTCATGAGCCCGTAAGACCCAGACCACATGCAAATGCCCTGAGCTGCTGCCCCTGTAGACCCCCAATTAGGTTACAAAACCCTTCCTGGAAGGTTTGATATTAGAAAGCTTTCTTCACCTGTATCTTCAGGCTCAGAAAGCTTTCAGATTGGGCAGAGCCTTGCACTGGGTGTGCCGTATAGAGCGGACCTGGCTCTGTCCCTAACGTAACTGTCCACCCCTTCCTTGACTTTCAAGGTATCACACTCTCTTGGCTTTATCCTGCCTCACTGGCTGCTCCTTCTCAATCCTTTTCTGTCTACCGTTGCTCTAGCTGACCTCTAAATGTTGGCGTGCCTCGGTACTCAGTCCTGGGCCCTCTTCTCTAAGAATAACTCTTTCCCTAGGAGAGCTCATTCAGTTCTGTGACTTTAAATAGCCTCTGTGTGCTGATTGCTCTGAATATATATTTCCAGCCCGAACCTTTCCCAGGACTCCAGATTCACATATCCAATATCCTTATTTGAGTGTCTAAGAAGCATCTCAAATTTATAGGTCCAAAATAGAACTAGTGTTCCCTACCCAAGTCTGTTCTTCTAGTCTTTTCTATCTTGGTGTCGAATGAACTACATAGCTGCCCAAGCCACAAACACAGAAGTTATCCCTGATTCTTTTCCTAGCCATATCTATATCTTTATATCTGTATCTATATCTATCTATCTATCTATCTATCTATAAAACTTATCATCAAACACTACTATCCAGGCAATCCCCAACTTTTGATGTTTCGGCCTATGATTCTTCAACTCTACAATGATACAAAAGTGGAATGCTTTCAATAGAAACTGTAGTTTGTTTTTTTTCAAAGTTTTATTAACTTATTTTAAGAGAGAGAGAGAGACAGCATGAGCGAGCACAGGGGAGGGGCAGAGAGAGAATCCCAGGCATGTTCCACACTGTCGGTGCAGAGCCTGATGCCGGGCTTGAACTCACAGACCGTGAGTTCTCAGTCAACATTTTATTAGGAGATAGACTTTGTGTTAAACGATTTGTCCAACTGTAGGTTAATGTAAGTGTTCTGAGCACATTTACAGTAGGCTGGGCTAAGCTGTGATGTTTGGTAGATTAGGGTATTAAATGCACTTTCTACATATGATATTTTCAACTTACAATAGATTCAGTGAGATGTAACCCCATGGTGAGTCGAGGAAGATCTATAGCTCTACCTCCAAAACATATCTGAACTGTACCACCTTCCTTTGCTCTCTACTGCCCTACAACCCTAGTCTAAGCCTCCATGGACTATTATCATGGCCTCTTAGCTGTTCTCCCCCTTTCTTTTCATGACTGGCTCCCTCTCACCATTTAGGTCTCAGATAACAGGGCAAAGCTCAGAGAGGACTTCTCGAACAACCCGACTGGGAGTACTTTCTTTCCCCTGTTCTCCATCCACTCACCATGATGACTTTCTTCATAGAACTTACAACAATGCATAAATATCTACTTATTTCCTATTGACTGTGTTTCCTGCTAGAATACAAGCCCCATGGGAGCAGGGAGTTAGACCCTTTTCTTCTCCACTCAGTTTCCAGGGTTTATCACAGTACCCGACCTATAGTAGGCTCTTGACAAATATTTGCGGGAGAGAATGAATTCAAGTCATTGGGATTCCAGAAATTTAGGAACCATCAATATTTACTGTTGTTCAGAAACACCCATTCAGCTTGGCTGCATAAACATGTATCAAATATGAGGAATGTTTATTTAAAGGCATTAAGTTAAGACTATTTTGAGGTCCAGTTACAAAACAATTCTGCAAAGACTACTGTTTGGTTTGTCCCAACCTGAATACCAGGATGATGACTATATGTGTTTGTTGGGACCACCTGTTTCAGTCACCAATAATTAGCAAGAACTAAAAGTATTCTTTTACGCAAGGTTTTATCAAAGATTTAGTTGGGAAGAATAATTACATGGATTAGAATGAACAACATAGAATTTTTAGTTACCTGACACATAAACATGCATATGCCATAAGTGGAAATATAGTTGAGGAATGAGAAAATATTATTTTGCAAACTGGCATAAGAATCTTTTTAAAAATTTCTTTTAATGTTTATTCATTTTTGAGAGACAGAGTATGAGTGGGGGAGGGGCAGAGAGAGAGAGGGAGACACAGAATCCATAACAGGTTCCAGGCTCTGAGCTGTCAGCACAGAGCCCAACGCGGGACTCGAACTCACTGACCATGAGGTCATGACCTGAGTCGAAGTAGGACACTTAACTGACTGAGCCACCCAGGCGCCCCTAGGTTCTTTGAGAGGAAGGAATTGTCTTTGTTTAGCATAGTATCGTGGGAGATGTCTAATGAGCGAAAGTAGAGGGTCTGTGTTGGTTGGAAAAGATCAACAAAAAGATCACAAAACTGTTCCACGTAAGAAATTGGGAAATAAGGGAAGAGAAAGAGTATATGAGGAAGAGTGGGAAGTAAGACTGAGCAAAGTGTCAGGAAGCTCAACTTTGGGTTGGTGGAAATAGAGCAAGGGAATCAAGTTTTCAGTTTTAAATTGGCTACTGAAGAGCGATGCATATTTGCCAAGTGCCTCCTGTCTACGGCACACACGATCTTCGCATCTCTCGGAAGAGTCTACTACACACAGCTGCCTTTCATGAATGGAAGGTGGGAAATTTAGGAGGAGAGAATGTAACCTACCCTTGGGCCGGTGCCAAATGAAAATAAAAGAACAGCTGCAAGATGCAGAGTGAAGAAGGGGAATTCTGCAGAAGCCAGGAACCAAACCCCGAGGTTACCAAGAGAACGGAAAGCTCAGAAAAAAACTGCAGAGAGTTTTGGGGCGAGCACTGGCTTTCCCATAAAACATGGGACAGGGTTTCCGGATAGCTTTATGTAAATCTCAAGGTGATATCACTTCACAAATAATCCAAGAACTCCTGACTCTTGTGATTCAGCTAATAAATATTAGTCACTCCTTACCCTAGTATTAGGGAAAATCCTCATTAGGAATGATAGGTATTGTGTGTTCCAATTTGGATCCTCCCCTTTCATCATCCTATCTTGCTTTATTTGTTTCTATTTTCCCCTATGGTTCCATTCGCCAATCTGGATCATGTTAACCACACTGATAGGTCACTGGTTTTTTTTTTTTTTTTTTTTTTTTTTTTTATTATTCCTAGAGCAAAAAGAAAATAAGTTTATGGAGTCTATGTGGTGGGAGAAGTCTAATGAAAACTAAATTTTAGCAATAATAGGTAGAAAACCAAAATGTTTCTGTAAAGAGTGTATTCAACTCAACGAAATCGTTTATTCATTGAACTCAACAAATATTTATGTGCCAGATACTCTACTAGGTTCTTGAACTTTAAATATGAATAAAACCCAAGTACTTTTGTTGATGAATTCATAATCCAGTGGGGATATACAAACAAATATTTATAATGCAATATGGTAAGTGCAAGACACAGTAATAATCACGGCATTTATGAGATCATTGAAGAAAGGGACCCAGTGAAGCCTGCCAGAGGGGTCAGGGTTAGGGATTCCATTTTTTACACATTACTTTTAATGTTTATTTATTTATTTATTTATTTTTAATTTTTTTTTAAACGTTTATTTATTTTTGAGACAGAAAGAGACAGAGCATGAACGGGGGAGGGGCAGAGAGAGAGGGAGACACAGAACTGGAAGCAGGCTCCAGGCTCTGAGCCATCAGCCCAGAGCCCGACGCGGGGCTCGAACTCACGGTCCGTGAGATCGTGACCTGAGCTGAAGTCGGACCGACTGAGCCTCCCAGGCGCCCCTGATGTTTATTTATTTTTGAGAGAGACAGAGTATGAGCAGGGGAGGGGCAGAGAGAAAGGGAGCCATAGACCTCAAAGCAGGCTCCAGTCTCTGAGCTGTCAGCACAGAGCCTGACGCGGGGCTCGAACTCATGAACTGCGAGATCATGACCTGAGCCGAAGTCAGACTCTCAACCGAGCCACCTAGGTGTCTCAGGGATGGCATTTTGCATGAGCTGGCAGCCAAATTGGATCTCAAAGGACGCGAAGTTAGTCAGGTAGAGATGGGGAGGGAAATTAGTTTTAGGGTTGGAGTAGGAGAGGTGAGTGAAAGTGGAGATGTGCCTTCTAGAAGAGACACCATTGGCAAAGGCATGGAAGGAAAAAAAATGCATAGGCTACATAGGGAACTCCAAGAAGTTTTCAATTGCTGGAGACAAGATTAAGATGTAAGTGAAGCTAGAGAAAAAGGTAAGGGCTAGACAATGATGGGCTCTGAATGCTATGTTAAAAAGTGTAGGGGCGCCTGGGTGGCGCAGTCGGTTAAGCGTCCGACTTCAGCCAGGTCACGATCTCGCGGTCCGTGAGTTCGAGCCCCGCGTCAGGCTCTGGGCTGATGATGGCTCGGAGCCTGGAGCCTGTTTCCGATTCTGTGTCTCCCTCTCTCTCTGCCCCTCCCCCGTTCATGCTCTGTCTCTCTCTGTCCCAAAAATAAATAAAAAACGTTGAAAAAAAAATTAAACAAAAAATAAGTGTAGATCATCCTGTCTGCAGTGGAGAAATACTACAGGGTTTTAAGGCCAAAGAATGACATGACAAGATTAGAGTTTCAAGTAAGTTACTTCAGTGACTGTAGAAAGGGGTTATCGTAGCATCTTTGGTTGTACCTACGTTTGAAGCAGACAAAACAAAGGAGATTTGTTAGCGAACTGCTGTTCTAGTCTAGGTAAAAGATGAAAAGAGCCCTATCTGAGGCATGGAAAGTGAAGA
Organism: Panthera uncia; assembly: GCF_023721935.1. NCBI lineage: Eukaryota > Metazoa > Chordata > Mammalia > Carnivora > Felidae > Panthera > Panthera uncia. The sequence continues at coordinate 19,231,419 of NC_064813.1, forward strand.
TGGAGAGAAGGGAACAGGGAAGGGAACAAAGAAGAGAATGTTTAGGAAGTTAAATTGTAAAGGCATGGTAATTGATTATATTTGAGAAATGAAGCAGAGAAAATTCTCTCTCGGATGACAAATACGGATCACAAGGTCATGAGCTAAGATGGTATCTACAAGAGAAGAAAGTAGTTTAATGGAGAAGATGAAGAGTTCTACTGTAAACATGCCAAGTCCCGGCTGTCCTTGGGACAAGCCAGAATGAGCCAGCACAAACTAGAACTGAGGGGAGGGAGAGCCGAGATGGAGGCACAACAACATTGGAACTCGTCTCTGTCCAGGTGGGGGTTGAAACACTGAGGATACCTCAGGTCAGTTAGGGAACACCTGTGCACTGAGAGGCGTGCTGGCCAAGGATGGTTCCAGGAAGAAAACAGATCCACAGAGAAAGGACAGAAGAAGTGTTCAGAGATGTGTGAGACAACAAGGAGAGTGTGATGTCATTAAAATAAACAGCAAATTTTAATAAGGAAGAGATAAATTGTGTTACATGTAACAGAGGCATTGCAACATAGGCTAGAGGAAAATACTTTGAATGTATCCACTTAGGTATCATTTCGAGAGCTGTTGTCATAAAATGGTAATGGGTTAAAGAGTGAGTAGAGAGGCAACCCCGTTAAATATCCAGGAAGAATACTCAAAGCAGATGAGGACAGCAGATGAGGACAAATTATTGGCTAGTTCCATGTATGAATATAGATGCACAAAAACTAAATAAAGTATTTACAACTCATTGAAAATACAGTATACTCAAGCAGGGTTTAATCTCAGAAATCAAACTATACTTTATTTTTTGAAATCTATTAATGTAATTCACTATGTTATCCAATTAGGGGAGAAAGCTAAATGATCATTTTAATAAATACAAAAAGAAATATTTAATAAAATTTAACACTCACTTTAAATTTTTATCTTCAAAAAAATTTTTTTAATGTTTAGTTATTCTTGAGAAAGAGAGAGAGACAAAGCCTGTGTATCAGCACAGAGCCCCATGCTGGGCTCGAACTCACAAACCGTGAGATCATGACCTGAGCCAAAGTCAGACATTTAACCAACTGAGCCACCCAGGAGCCCCATCATTTCATTTTTTTTTCATTTTTTAATGTTTATTTATTTTTGACAGAGAGAGAGACAGAGCATGAGTGGGGGTGGGGGGGAGTGGGCAGAAAGAGAGGGAGACACAGCATCTGAAGCAGGCTCCAGGCTCTGAGCTGTCAGCACAGAGCCCGACGCGGGGCTTGAACTCACAGACAGCGAGATCATGACCTGAGCCGAAGTCGGATGCTCAACTGACTGAGCCACCCAGGTGCCCCTTCATCTTTTTTTTAATTGTATTTATTTAGGGGTGTCTGGGTGGCTTGTTAATTGGGTGTCCAAGTCTTTTTTTTTTTTTTAATTTTTAAATGCTTATTTATTTATTTTGAGACAGAGAGAGAGAGAGAGAGAGAAAGCATGAGCAGGGGAAGGGCAGAAAGAGAGAGAAGGAGAAAGACAAAGAATCCCAAGCAGGCTCCATGCTGCCAGTCTTGTTTGTTCTCATAAATAAATAAATAAATAAATATTTAAGTATTTAAATATTTAAAAAGTAATCTCTACACCCCATTGTGGGGATTGAACTTATAACCCTGAGATCAAGAGTCCCATGCTCTTCCAACTGAGCCAGGCAGGTGCCCCTCACTTCATGATTTTTAATATCCTTTTTAGAAAATTAGAAATAGATGAGAAAATCTTTAATATCAAAAACCTCTAGTGAACATCATACTTAATGGTGAAATAATGAAAATGTTGCCTTTTTTTTTTTTTTTAAGAGAGAGAGGGAGCGCATGAGTGAGCACTAGCAGGGGAGAGGGGCAGAGGGAGAGACAGAGAATCTTAAACAGGCTCCATGCTCAGTGCAGAGCCCCATGCGGGGCTTGGTCCCACAACCCTGGATCATGACCTGAGCCAAAACCAAGAATCACTCAACTGACTGAACCACCCGGACACCCTGAAAATGTTGCCTTTAAAGTCAGGAACGAGGCATGGCTATTGCTTCCGTTCCACATTGTCCTGGAAGTCCAAACCAATGTAGTTAAACAAGAAAACAAAAACCAAAAAACAAAACAGGGGTTGGAGAGGGAGAAACAAAATAATCATTACATGAAACTAATATGATTATCTACACAGAGCATTCCAGACGATCTTTTGACGTGTAATCAATACTTTTAAGTGCTTCAAGGTAAATGGGCACATAAAATCCACGTTCAAAAACCAATAGTGTTTTTAACGTTTATTTATTTTTGAGACAGAGAGAGACAGAGCATGAACAGGGGAGGGGCAGAGAGAGAGGGAGACACAGAATTGGAAGCAGGCTCCAGGCTCTGAGCCATCAGCTCAGAGCCCGACGCGGGGCTCGAACTCACGGACGGCAAGATCGTGACCTGAGCCAAAGTCGGCCACTTAACCGACTGAGCCACCCAGGCGCCCCACCAATAGTGTTTTTATACATCAGCAATAGCCGACTAGAAAACGTAATAATAGTAATCCCTAAATTATAGTTGCAAGAAAAGCCATAATATACTCAGAAATAAATCTAACAAAAATGTCTAATACCTATAGGTCAGAAATCATAAACTTTTGTTGGATATAAAATAGAAGAGATAGACCATGTTCTTGAAGAGAAAACTCAATATTATACAGAGGCAATTCTCCTTAATGTAAAAGAATTTTGTTAAATTTACAGTCAGAATACCAACAGGGTTCTTTGTGGAATCTAGCCAGTCAATTCCAAAATGCACATGGAAGACTTCATGCCAAGAAGTGGCAAGGCTGGAGCACCTGGGTGGCTGAGTCGGTTAAATGTCCAACTCTTGATTTCAGCTAGGTCATGATCTCATGAGATTGAGCCCCACGTCAGTCTCTGTGCTGACAGTGTGGAGCCTGCTTGGGATTCTTTGTCTCCCTCTCCCTCTCTCCTTTTCCCTCTCCTTCTCTCCACTCACACACACACACACATACTCTCTCTCTGAAAATAAATAACTGAACTTTTTTTTTTTTTAAAGAATAAGCAAGGCACTTTTGAATAAGAAAAAAAGAAGGAGTAGAAATTAACGGTGTGGTACTAGATGATAAACAGATAAATGCAGGCTTGCGAATAACACATACGAGAAGTGAAAGTACAAAGCAAAGTGCAAAAGCTGGACCATTCAATAACTGGTGCTGGGTCAATCGATGATCCACAAAAGGAAAAATTAGATCCTTCTCACTGTGCACATAAATACCAAGTGGAGTAAAGACTTCAATATGATAGGCAGAAAAATAAAGCTTTCAGAAGATAATAGAGGAAAATATATTCATTATTTCCAAGCAGGGAAGTCTTTCTTAAGACACGAAAAACTTATACCATAAACAAAAAATGATGATAAATCAAAATTAAAATTTCTATTTCAGTAAAAAATACCATAAACAATGTTAAAAGATAAGACTAGAAGAAAATCTTTGCAATTCAAATAACTGACAGAAGATTAGGGCACAGCAAATATAGAGAAAGAACTTTAAAAAATCAATAAGAAAAGACCAAATGCAATAGGAAAAAAAAATCATCAAGGAATGTGAACAGGCAATTCATAGACGTGAAACCCAAATCGCCAATAGCATATGAAAAGATGCTTAACCTCTCTAGAGGAAAATGCAAAATGTAAAATTGGATTGCTTTTCATACATACAAGAATGGCAAAATTTAAAAATCTGATAATGCTAAACAAATATTGCCAAGGATGTGAAGAAAAGACACTCTCATACTCCGCTGATGGAAAAATAAGTTGACACAATAATCATGGAAAGCAATTTGCCAATATTTTGCAGCATGGAATAAGTGTGTGCCCTACAATATAGTAATTCAATTTCTGGACATATATCTAGAGAAACACTTATACATACACACAGCAAAGTTGCTTTAAGGACGGTCACTGCTTTATTGTTTGCAATCGTAAAATATTGGAAACAACCATCAATAGTGGAATGTGCAAATTAATAGTGGACTATTTAATGATACAAAACTAGTTGTATGGAAACCAATTTGACCACAAATTTCATATTAAAAAAAGAAAACTATAAAACATCGATTAAAGAAATTGAAGATGACAAATAAAAAGATAAAACAAAAACAAACAAACAAATGAAAAAACCCAAAACTACTCAACAGTTAAAATGGATGGACTAGATCCATGAGCAGGAACATAGATAAATCTTAAAAACACAATACTGAATCCAAAAAGAAATTCCAGGATATGTTATGTATATAACAATTTCAGGAAGACAAATCAAAAATCCAATAGAAAAACTCATCAAAGGATTTCCCAACACTATGTGCATGCATGGGACGGATACATACCAGCGTTAGAACAGTCACAGCATATTAATGGTGGCCTCGAGAGAAAGGGATTGGATGGGGTGTAAAGGGGATGTCAGCTGTATTTACATTTTATCTCTTTTTAAAATATTTATTCATTTTTGTCAGACAGAGAGAGAGAGAGAGAGACAGTGTGAGCAGGGGAGGGGCGAGAGAGAGGGAGACACAGAATCGGAAGCAGGCTCCAGGCTCCAAGCTGGCAGCACAGAGCCTGACGCGGGGCTTGAACCCATAAACCACGAGATCATGACCTGAGCCGAGTCGGATGCTCAACGGACTGAGCCACCCAGGCGCCCCCCATTTTATCTCTTTTTTAAAGATCTCAATTAAAAATAGTAACTGGGAGGTGAAGAGGTGGTGGAAACTGAGTGTAATCTACTTTTTCAAAAAGTTCCAGGGGCGCCCGGGTGGCTCAGTCGGTTAAGCGTCCAACTTTGACCTAGGTCATCATCTCACAGTTCCTGAGTTCGAGCCCTGCGTTGGGCTCTGTGCTGACTCCTCAGATTCTGTGTCTCCCTCTCTCTTTGACCCTCCCCCGTTCATGCTCTGTCTCTCTCTGTCTCAAAAATAAATAAAAAACATTAAAAAATTTTTTTTAAAAATTAAAAAAAAGTTCCAATGGAAAAAGGAGGAAGAAAGATTGGATGATGATTTGAGGAGGCCCCTCCCAACATTTTTATTATAAAAAATATATACTTATTTAATTAAAAAAAATTTAATGTTTATTTACTTTTGAGAGAAAGAGAGAGAAAGAGAGAGCATGAGTGGGGAAGGGACAGAGAGAGAGGGAGACAGAATCCGAAGCAGGCTCCAGGCTCCGAGCTGTCAGCACAGAGTCCATTGCGGGGCTTGAACGTAGGAACTGTGAGATCATGACCTGAGCGGAAGCTGGATGCTTAATCAACTGAGCCACACGGACGCCCCTATTATGACAAATTTTTAAACACACAGATGAGTTGAAAGAACTGTACAGTGAACATCTATGTACTCACCATGTACATTGTACAAAGAGAATTTTGCTATATTTGGTTTATCATGTATCTCTCTCTCCATCCACCAGCCCATCTTATTTTGGGGATGCATTTTAAGGAAAATTGCAGATATTAGTGCAGTTCATTTTTGGGGAGCTTTTTGGTTAGATGGGAGAGATTAACATGTAAATTGAAGAAAGGAGGCAGTGTTGAAAAAGCATGGTTGCACCACGTGGTGACTCAGTCAGTTAAGTGTCCGACTTCGGCTCAGGTCGTGATCTCGGGGTTTGTGAGTTCAAGCCCCACGTCAGGCTCTCTGTTGGTGGCTCACAGCCTGGAGCCTGCTTTGGATTCTGTGTTTCCCTGTCCCTCCGCCCCCTCCCCCCCCCTCCCCGTACTCAGTCTCTCTCTTTCTCAAAAATAAATAAACATTAAAAAAAATTTTTAGGGGCGCCTGGGTGGCTCAGTCGGTTAATCGTCCGGCTCATGTCATGATCTTGTGGTTTGTGGATTCGAGCCCCACGTCAGGCTGTGCTGACAGCTCAGAGCCTGGAGCCTGCTTCTGATTCTGTGTCTCCCTCTCTCTGCCCGTCCCCAGCTCCCACTCTGTTTCTGTCTCTCTCAATAATAAAATTAAAACCTCAAAAAAAATTTTTTTAAAAGAAAGAAAAAGTGGGGTTGACAGAAAAAATAGAGAAAAGAATTGCTTAAGCCCTGAAATTGGTGAGAGAGTTTGGCTTTTGAAAAAGATGAGAGGCTGCTGATCCTCTGGCCGAAAAGAAAAGATGGTGGTAGGGTGGGGATTTTGAAGGATTTCTTGCTCAGTGGCCTCCATTTTTCTCCTTTAAAGGGGAGACAGAAACATTTGTTGGGAATGAGAGCTGGGTGTTGACTAGGTCTTGCGGAGAGAGACAAAGCTCGGGTGTATTTACTAAACAGAACAGGGATGGAACTGACCACAGACAAGCTAAGGGATCGACAGAGTCTGAGGGCTCAGTTGAGCTTGAATCTATAGCATGTGTAGGGTGCACGGGAATGGAAGAGATTGGTGTGAGTACTTTGGATGTCAATCATTAGTCCCAGGCAGGACTTGGGACTAAAACAGTCAAGGAATAAAACAAAGAGATTGACAGGTTTGAATTCTCACAAAATGGAGAAATGGCCCCTTTGCTGATTCACAAACTTAGAAAGAAACCTTGTTGTAACTAGACTTGTCGCTATCATCTCAGACAGAGACATAGCTCGGAAGACATGACTTATGGCCTCTCCTGTTGCAGCTGTCACCACATCTCTGTGGGTTTTTTTTTTTTAATTTTATTTTTGAGTAATCTCCACACCCAATGTGAGGTTGGAACCCATAACCCCAAGATCAAGAGTTGCATGCTGTACCAACTGAGCCAGTCATGTGCCCCACATCTCTCACAGAACCTGTATCTAAACGGGGCAGAAAAAAACCATGCACCAAAGTATAATACTTGAAGCCCATCTCTCTCTCATCCTCATAATCCTTAGTCGCCGGTTGAAAGGAAAATGCTTCTAGTCACCTATCCTCTCTTTTACCCTTCTCCCCTTGATGGTTTAGAACTTTCTAACTTCTCCAGCTTATTGCTATGAAGCCCCTTTCTCATCTCTTGCGTGTATTGCTATAAACCCCTTCATGACCCTTTCCACTGAGCCATCAGGGACCATTATTCTATTGTAAATAAAATACATTCTTAATATTTCTTCTTGGAAGTTTACTCTCCACTTCTTGCCTTGAATGAAGGAGTCTTCTTCAAAGCTAGGATGTACCCTGCAAATTCCCCTAGTTGAGGCTGTTTTTTCTCTCTGTTCTGCTGTTACGTTGAAAAAGTCAAGAGGCAGCAGTTGGCATTTGGCTGGCCTCCCAATGCTACTTCCAGACCATCACTCTTTGACTGTCTTGTAAAAGCTCATCCTTCTCTTAAGGATGAGCTCTACCCTCTCCCCCTTCTTGCCGCTAACCAACCTCCTGGTTGTTTCCTTTCATCCCCCAAAGCTTTTTTTTGCTTGCTTTTTTTTTTAAAGATTTTATTTTTAAGTAATCTCTACACCCAACATGGGGTTTGAACTCACAACCTCAAGATCAAGTGTCACGTGCTCTGCCGACTGAGCCAGCCAGGCGCCCCTCATTCCCCAAAGCTTTTGAGGCTAAACTTACAGTTGTCCTCTTTATCTCACTTCCTACCACCATCCTAAGAGTTCAATATCTTAGCTTCCTATTTTTGTACCTCCTTAACCCTAGTGATCTTGTCCTCCGCTGTACTTGAGTTATCTACTTCCCAGGACCACCTTCCATATTATGTCATCACTCAGACATCGCACCTCAGCAATCTTGAATTCCCAAAGCCCACTTTCTGACTACTAGCTTCTAAACTTCTAGATCCTGCCTAGTTGTCCTGCTAAGGATGTCCTGTTAGGGGCCAATGGGAAAGTGACAACAAAACAAAACAAAACAAAACAAAACAAAACAAAACTTTCCATATTTCTTATTCTTAATACTAGCAATCAACCCTGACGAATAATGGCGAGACATTCAGAAGCTATGATAGTCATCTTTATCCATATTGAGATGATGGGCAACTAGGAATATATTTTGGATTGATTTGTCTTTGCTCACAAGAGTCTTAAATAGGCTCTGGCGATTATTGATTTGTCTTTGCTCACAAGAGTCTTAAATAGGCTCTGGCACCTTGATTATACCAGAGGCAAAATGAAAATGGGCAAGTGTAACCTCTACATGTTGATCAATTACAATATTGCTCTCAGGGTAGTATGAGGACAGTAGAATCACTTTAAAAAATCTCTCCTCTAGAATCATTTGGCTTTTTTTTTTTTTTTTAATTGCATCTTTTGAGGACTCTTTAGAACCACAAAGCTAAGGAAGTGATCATTTTCTTTGGCTAGGGTGAAGTAACTTAGTGTTTCTATACTTACTAGAGACACACAAAAATTGATTTGCTAAAGATTACCCCCTTCATAGATTGTGTTAGTTAATAGATAGTTGTACTGTGTATTTTAGACAGGGCCGGATTACTCAAAAGATGTGGGGTTTAGAACACTGGCAGACATAGGAACACACAGAAAACACGTACAGCATTTTTAAGAGTTTGGTATTTGCCGTCTCTAAAACAAGTTCTGTAGTGGTCATCATGGAAAAATAAATCAGGATTTTGTTGCTCTTTCTAACATTTTGTAAAAAAGTTTTTTTTAATTACATGGGGTGAGGTGGGCACCTGATTATTTTCAGTGCTTAGGACCTCTAAAGGTTTTAATTAGGCCCTGATGTCAGCCGCCCTTGTGGGTTCCATCTGAGTGTTTTTATTCTTTTTGCATTCTTGTGTTTGCCAAGAAGAAATGACTGGTGGAGGTCTGTTTGTCTCTGGTCTGTTCAACTGCTTTCCCAAATGATATTGTCATTGGTTGGTACAAACAGTGACATTTTCAGAGACATGAGTCAGGTATAAAAAGCACTCACAAAACTCAGGACGATTTCTAAGCTTTTCTTGGTACTGATGAATGCCTAAGATCAGACAATTTCTAATTTATACCACCATCAAATAGTGCTGGAGGAGAGTCAGTATTCCTTATGTTCTCTACATCACCCTCAGTTTCCCCATTTAAAATATTCTTTCTACCTGACCTGTTTCCAAACAATTCATGCCATAGCTTGTTTTTTTAGATCCAACTTCTTTGTACCCAAAATGCCATGAAGCAAATAGCAGTCACCCAAATACTTGAGGCTTGCTGTCCTATGCTCTTGAACAAAGACAATAAGAAAGTGGAGAAATCGTTCCTTTTAAATACAGACCTCTTCTAGGGAATAGGGAATCCATTTCCTTTATTGCATTAGCTTCTGTTTAAGACTCAGGATGCAGGATGCTCTCTTGATGAGGGACAGACAAGGTTGAAAAGGGGAACATAGTGAGCAACGAGGAACAGCTGAGAGCTACAAAGATAGGGCTGTGCTCATGTATAAATAGAAATGTTGCCGCTACCCTGATGAATCAGACCAGATGTTTCTCTGATGTCTCTGTTTGGTCCTTTGGTTTAGAAAAAAAAAAAAAAGTATAATTTTGCTAAAATTATATGTGGGGCCAGGAATATGGCACAAACGCTTTAAGCTTAAATAATACGTAAAAGAATAAAATTACTTTGCTGAGAAAAACTTTATCAACAAGAAAATTATCCATTCAGAGAAGGACAGAGGAGAGCAGGAAGCAAACGATCTGTTGTTGGGGTTGATGCGTTGGGATTCAGGAGCTCTGCATTCTGACCCTTTCTCTGTCACTAGTTGTGTGACCTTGGGCAAGCCATGTCATACTCCTGGGTCTGGGTATGTTTATTTTTTTTAATGAGGGCAGGAGGGGAGAATGGGGGTTGCATGGCTGGGTTCATTGAATTGATTTATTTGATTTTACTTTATTTAAAAAAATGTTTTTCCATTATTTTTGAGGGGGGGGGAGCATGCGTGCACTCACGCGTGAGAGCAGGGGAGGGGCAGAGAAAGATGTACACAGAGAATCCCAAGTAGGCTCAGCAAGGTCCGCCCAGAGCCCCATGAAGGGGCTTGAACTCACAAACTGTGAGATCATGACCTGAGCCGAAATCAAGAGTTGGATGCTCAACCGACAGAGCCACCCAGGTGCCCCAAATTGATTTTTTAAAGTGTCTTTTGCCCCAAACATTTATGAATCCAGCCAGGTTTTCTTTTTCAGTTTAATTTCTCGCTTCCTGGCTTCTGGTTTCATTGAGGGGTTGATATGTGAAAGACACTGTGGGGGATGAACATGAATAATGCAAGCCCTCTGCCCTCTAGATGCTTATGACCTAAAAGCAGATATTACAGTTGCACAGAGGACTCTACCACAATATATACATGAGTGGTGCCAGCAGACAGACAGGAACAAATGCCATGGGAACTCAGAGGGGCAGAGATCATTGCCAGGTTGGAGGATAGGAAATGACTTGCTGGAGGAGGACACTGGCATTTACTTGGCAGGGGGAAGGGGAGCTTGAAGGCTGGCAAGTTTTTAGCAGGCAGAGATAGAGGAAAGGACATTACTGATATAAGAAACAAGGAGAAGCAAGGAACAAGGAAAGTGCTGAATGTATTTGGGGAATCCTGGGACATTTGTGCTGGCTGGATGCAGGCAATGGGTCAGGAAGCAATGGTGACTTGGGACTATTCGGTAGGCCCTTTTAATCTCGGTAGAACATACATTTTACTTAACAGGTAGCAGGGAGCTGTTTTTTTGAACTTGGATGTGACCTGGTATGAACTGTGCTTTAGGATAATTCACTTACTGCAGAATACAGGATAAACTGGAGGTAGAAAGGCCTCGGGGGAAGGAGGACAACTAAAAAGCTAATGCTTTTAGCATGGTGAAAGCTAACCAGGCCTGAGCTAGAATGGTGTCGCTAGGAATGGAAAGCAGGGGTTGGATTTATGCTAGCTAGGGTGGAGGAGAAGATTCAAAGGTAACTCCATGTTTAAGCAAGTCTGAGGTAGAACCTACTAGTTCCACTGACACGGAAAGGAAATTCAAAGGCTCCTGGGTGGCTCAATCGGTTAAGTTTCGGACTTCCGCTCAGGTCATAGTCTCACAGTTTATGAGTTTGAGCCCTTTCTCGGGCTCTCTGCTGTCAGCACGGAGCCTGCTTCAGATCCTCTGTCCCCCTCTCTCTCAGTACCTCCCCGGTTCATGCTCTTTCTCTCTCAAAAATGAATAAACGTTAGGAAAAAAAAAAAAAGGGAAAGTCAAGAAGGGAAGGGTGTTTGGGCAGGGGAAAGAGGGGCAGAGTTCACTTTCCATGCACTGAGTCTGAAGTACAGGAAAGCATATCTTGGTGGAGGTATCCAACATTTAGAAACTCCTGACTGGACCTCAGTCCTGTGGATGGGGCTGGGGGTGGATGTGTTAAAGTCCACATTATCCAAGTGTGAGTTGAAACCACAGAAGTGAATAAATAGATCAACAGGGAATTGCAGACTGATGCAGGAGCAAGACAGACAAGGATCTTGACAAATGTCTAAATTCTTCCCTTATGATGAACTGGGCACGGTCGGCGTTACAGAGTATAATCAGAAGAGCGCTGCCTCATTGTGTCCAAGGGGAAAGAGAATATTGAAAGGGAGCAGCTGGTGAACCACACTTTAAATGCTGCATTACTGCTTGGGGGATTAGCTGCTTAGAAGTGGTGTCTAGAGAGCCTAAAAGGGACTGACTACAATAGTTAAGAGCACGTGTGATGAGGGAACCACTTATATGTGTGTGTTTTCTGACAGGTGAACAGAGGAGAAAATTGGACGCGTACTTAGTCCTCAGTTTGTGATAGCCAAGATTCCAAATCCTCATCTCTCAATACAGGCATCTTTTGAAAATTCACATTATGTGACTTTTATGAAAGATCTATCTTAGTACCTGTTTTCGCTAACCCAAAGAAATCCAAAGAGGATTTTCACTGTATGAAAAAAGGCGAACAGAAAAATAACATTCAGTGTTTGCAGTGAGAGCCCATTAAACAGACAGCGGGCATCCTGACCAGTGAGAGTAGCGCCCCCACGCTCCTTCCCCTGAAACTACACTAGCATCTCAGCATCAAGCCACCATAGCTTTGAACTGTGTCTGTGAGCATCTATGCTTATCTTGATTTATTTTGTGCATCCGTTAGCAAGAGGGGCTGTAAGGTATCAGAAAAGCCTAAAATAGGTTATTTTTTAGGTCTGGGAATGCTCAAAAAAATTTCCCATATAGGGGCTCCTGGGTGGCTCAGTCGGTTAAGCATCTGACTTCGGCTCAGGTCATGATCGCATGGTTCGTGAGTTCGAGCTCCACATCAAACTCTACACTAACAGTGTGGAGCCTGCTTGGGATTCTCTCTCTCTTCCTCCCTCTCTCTCTGCCCCTACCCCACTCGTGCTCTCTCTCTCTCAAAATAAATAAACTGAAAAAAAATTTCCATATAAATTAATGGTATGTGCTTCATTGCTTTATGTCATTTCAGTTTAGGAAAGCTTTCACAGGTATGCTCTACATTAGGATAGAGAGAGGAAACCTGGATTGGGAATGTGTTCTCAGAAACCAAGGCCTCTTTCTTTTGAAAATCTCAGCCTATTACTTGGGGGAATTTATTAGTTTTTCTCCTTCGCAGTTCCCCAGTTTTTAGTTCCCACTTGTCCTGGGGCTTGGGTTTGATTCTTGGAGTTGAATTCCAATGACAATAAATATGTAGATCACCTCTGAGAGCTTAGTGTCTGAAACTCTAGAGGGAGGAAAGGAGGAGGGGGCAGTGCAGGCTGGGAAATGAGACTTTAGCTCTATTGTAGTTCACACACAAAGGCCTGTTTGCAAACTACAATGTAAACTAAGACTTTATCAGCCAAGGATTTATGTTCACATTAAGATCTGGGATTACACCAGGGAGATACGGACTGGTATAAATCTAAGTAGGATTAACTGCTTTCCTGCTATGCAAATTAGTTTGTCACTTGTGTTTGTTTTTTCTTCAATAATTTTCTTAAGTGATAATAGTTTGCAAAAACCATGGGATATTTGCTTTTGGCTCCACAACTGTTAGTACAACTCTACCCACCAAAGGGTGGGAAAATTACAAAAACCTTAAGGAATCCAGATCCATTAATGAATTAAAAATTTAGGAGACTAGTAACATAACCAGCTATGTTACTTTTAGGCAGGTTGCTTAACAGAATTCTATGTTTCAGTTTTTTTCATTGACTAAATGGAGATTTAAAAAATATTGGTTCTGCTTATCTCACAGACCTATTGTTCAGGTTGCGAAGTATTTTCTCTTTAAGTTATAAACATTAGATAAATTCCAGACATACTATTACTTAGGCAATTAGGTAATCACTGCGGCTAGTCTGGGGTCAGGATGGGGAGGTGAAGCAGGGACTGGGATTTGTAGAGTCTAGAAGAAGTAGGATTACTGAGGGGGCAGAAGCTTTTTCTTCAGCTCAACAATGGATGACGCCACCAAGAGAATAAGATGGGGGGAGGGAGGAACTGTGAATGTTTCATACACCACTCCTAATGCTGCTTTGAGATAATTTCTTGGCTAAATAAATTCCTTACATATTGACTAATAAAGAGTGCTCAAATTTGTACACCTGATGCCCATTATCCACTTACTCTCTGACTTGTTAGCATGACTTCAGCAGTAATTTAGTATAAACAAAAAATGCTCTAGCACTGTTTAGTGCTGGGCCCTGTAATCTCCTAGCTTCAATACCTTCCCATGTCCACTCAAGACTGAAGAATACAATGATTTAGACTTGCAAATCTGACTGTGGAGTCAGTACGAAATCAGGGTTTTGGATAGTGGAAATGATCCCTCCAATACATCACCAAAGCATGCATCAGCAAATTTAATCACAAAAGGTTCTTGAGGGAACAAAGTTGAAATGAGCAGTATCATTGCAGACCTATTTGTAGTGGTGGTTGATTTGCCAGCTAACCTGCCTGTTCCTCAGTTTCCTCAACCATTAAAGGAGAGGCAGAATGAGCTTATCTCCTAGGTCACTTCCTGCTTTGAAATACTATTTCCCTAAACAGTTTGGAGAAAATTACAAAATGCATCCTCATAGCTCTTGATAAGCCCAAACAACATACCAAGATACCACAAGACCAGAAAACAAAAATATCCCGTTGTAGACCAGTCTTTGTGCAAAGTAGGAAGAAATGGGAGAGAAAATGCCCTATCACAATGTGTTAGACAACAACAACAACAACAAAAAACATATACTTGTGGAACTCCTGCTCCATTTTGAGCAGCATGTTCAAGAAACATTGTTGGAGACCTACTACGTGCACGGCACTGGTTGTTACTTTTCGATTTAAAAATTATTACTACTTTGCCAGCAATCTCTTTAACCTGAACCAGTGAATACCGCCTTGGGTGGGCAGAAAATTAAAGCCAAGGTCAAAGGAGACGGTCTCCAAACAGACCAAAAATAAAACGCATGTGACATCATTAGAAGGGGGGGGGGGGGAGAAAGCCAACGTATTGCACAAAGATCAAAGGCAAAAAAAGAGAAACATGTTTGGTTAATACTGGGCTTTTGAGCATTTCTTGTGAGGCCCGTCCATCCATCCACACCACACTTCTTAACCCTGCTATTCTAAACTGATGACAAGTCCAGCTTCGGCGCGGACAGGGCGCAGAGCGCGGATCCCACAATCCAGACCCCGTTGCCAAGTCTCGTCTCTGGGAAGGAAGGAGGCGTTCCCCCAACGGCAACTGTAAAATAAAGCAGCCTCTCTAATCTCTTCCTCCAGTAAGAAAGAAATGTCGGTCCAAATAAATGAATACAGAAATAACTACACGAAGGGAAAGGGGTGGGAAGAGGGGAAGGGAAGCTCTTTTCCTCTCTTTTTAAATTTCCCGCACCCCTCTTCTTCCCCGCCTCCCCGCGCCGTCCCCACTTTCCGCGGCAGCTGGCGGGACCCGCACCGCGCGCAGCCGGGCGGCCGGGCGCAGAGAGGGTCTTTGGCAAGAAGGCGGGACCGGCCGGATGAATAGCTCGGTGTCCGATTTTTCCTGCCTTCGGTGGCAGTTCCTCCTCCGCTTCGTTACTCGATTGCACACGCGGCCGGGCCCTCGGCCCTCGATTGCTCCGGCCTATCACCCTGGGATGCCGCCTGCCGCCGCCACCGCCGCGGCTGCCGGGCTTGTGGGATCGGTGGCGGAGCCGGAGCCGGAGCCGCGGCGCGAGCCGTGGCCTGAGAGTTAGGGGGCGGGCCGGCTCATTCCTGGGGTGGGGGCCGAGGACTGGCGGGCGAGAACCCGGGGCCACCGCCCCCCTTCCCCGAGGGAGCGGACCCTCCGAGCCTCTGAGGCGGCGGCGGCGGCGGCGGGAGCCGGTCAGAGGGGGCGGCCCCTGGCGGCGACGCCCCCAGCCCTGCCCTGCCCGGCCCCACTGCATCCCCAGCCGTAGCGCGGTCTGGCCGCGAGAGACGCCGGCGAGGGCTGAGCGAGGCGGCTCCGCGGGGGCAGGCGGGCGAGCCGCCCCTCCCGGGTCCTTCCACGTCCCCTCCCGGGAGGGACCCACACCTGAGCCCGGACCCACCCCCGGCCGGGGCCACGCTGGATCCGCCTCCCGGCCTGGGTCCCGCCCGCTGGCTGCAGGTGGGCTGCAGCGCCCGAGCCGCGGGCAGTGGGCGGCGGGGAAGGAGGTGAGCCGCGTCGGTGCCGGCTGCCGCTCGGGTGCTTGCCCCCCGCCGCTGCGCTCTCTTCCTCCCCTTCCCGCAGGCAGGGCGCGGAGCCGCGCGCCCGCCCCGCCGCCGCCTTGTCCCTCCGGGGCACCATGGAGCTCTCCCCGTCGTCCGGAGGAGCCGCGGAGGCGCTGTCCTGGCCGGAGATGTTCCCCGGGCTGGAGTCCGACTCGCCGCTGCCTCCGGAGGAGCTGGAAGCGGTTGTCCCAGTCGGCGGGGCCGTGGCTGGAGGCATGTTGGATCGGATCCTGCTGGAGTCCGTGTGCCAGCAACAGAGCTGGGTCCGGGTGTACGGTAAGGACCGCAGGCCACCCTAGAGGCTGGTGTTTCTTGTCTTTGCTCGCGCCGAAATTCATCCCTAGGCTCCAGTCCTGGCCTCAGCCCCCATCCATCGTGGGTCAGTCTCGCACATCCCTTTTTTGTTGCGGCGTGCGTTTCTAACAAGTTTCTCCAGACTGGCACTCGGGAGAGAGGTGTCCTTTCAGGACGGTCTATGGACCTTTCTCAGGTACCTGCAGGGAGTTTAAGGTGGAGTTGGGCTATGCAGACCTAGTTCTCAGGTGGTAACTTCAAGGGAACTGTCAACCGAAGTCTGATGGAACACACCATGGAATCAAGTGAACAGAGTTTCATGTCTGTTTCTTGAGGGGGGCAAGGCTGGAAGCCAAGATACCATGAAATAGCTTAGCAGTGGATAAGAAAATAAAGTAGAATAACCAAAAAATATTTATTGGGTGGGAACAGACTCATTCATCTCTAACCTCTTTCTGAACCTCACTCGCCCAAAGGCAACCACTTAGTCCAAGGGGTGTGGATTGTGTCAGATTGCACTATTGTTTCGGATTCTCTTTGTAAAGTGACTGGGTTGCTACTCAGCAAGTTAAAAGTGATGAACACACTAAAACTTTCCCTCTCTGCATTCCTAGTAACCACCTCTTTAATTAAAACTGAACGATGAGATTCTATTAGGGGGAGCCTTGTGGCGGCATCAAAACCAAGCTGGCTTTGAGAACTCAGAGCCCAAGGATTTATAGCCTGGTGATATTCAGGACTCGGCTGTGCCTTTCCAAAATCTTGAAATGTCAAGATGCTTATCACTTAGCTCACGTGAACACGACGTTAGTAATGTGGCTGAATGCAAGAGGGCAAATTTGAAGCACCTGGAGTCAAACACAGCGTTAAGATGTCATCCTCCAGTCACGTGCATCTGCACCTGTAGTGATCAAGTACATTACACTTTTCTTTCTTCATCCTTCTGAAGAGGATATGTGTTTACTACTCAGGAGTGATCCAGACTTAGAAGTTATCTCTGTGGATAGTTCAGTTCATTTCAAGACTTCAAGTCCATCCCCATCAGAAAGATCTCAGAACTAGGAGTCCAGAATTTGAGTTTTGTTCTTGATTCTGCCACTAAGTGGCTATGAGATTCGAGGTAGATAAAGTTACTTTTTTTTTTTTTAACCTCTG
The DNA here is from genome assembly GCF_023721935.1 of Panthera uncia. Classification (NCBI taxonomy): domain Eukaryota; kingdom Metazoa; phylum Chordata; class Mammalia; order Carnivora; family Felidae; genus Panthera; species Panthera uncia. Next base: position 19,248,542 of record NC_064813.1, read on the forward strand.
ATTCTTCATCTGTAAAAGGGGTGAATTGGATTAAATAATCTCTTAATGGCCCTTTTAGTCCTAAGAATCTTGGAGTTCTTATAACCAATTCTGAGGATTTATGTATGTGCCACTTTATATTTTGTATGATGTTTATAAGTGGTCTTTGATGTTATTCTAAGTAACTGAAAGAGTTAAAGCAAAGAAGCAGGAGATGATGCAGGGTCACCCAGTTCATTCTCAGCAGATTAAAAACTTTAGTACCTGATTTTCCATCCACCTGCTGATCCCACTTATCCGATAGTTTGTAACAAAGGTTGTGTTGATGAGGATCTGAAGATGAGCTTGAATTCGAGTATATTGTAGTTACACCATTTTCCCATTCTATCCTTTTCTATCCTTGCTTCTTTGGCACATTGGTTTTTATGTAAAATTAGAGTTAGGGCCCCGTTACTGCAAGAATATGTGTGTATGATAATTTAGTATTTCAGTGTCTAAAAGTATTCTGTCTGGATATTCTAGACCTAGCATGAATTACTGTACTTTGCATGTATCCCATAAGAATATGTGCATGTTTTTGTTATCCTTTTAAAGGGGTAGATTTGTGAGGGTGTGTGTGTATACATATATACGCGTATGTATGTGTGTATGTGTATTCTTAAGTATGTGTATATAAACATATATTCTCTTCTCACACACGTATGTACTGGGCATTTCAGTGTCAACTTGCAGACTTTCCACTGCATTGTAACATTTTTGTCTTTCCTATCGATTAACTAGAGGTTGTTTTTATTTTTATTGTTTATTTATTTTTGAGAGAGACAGAGACAGAATGTAAGTGGGTTGGGGCAGAGAGAGAGAGAGGGAGGCACAGAATCTGAAGCAGGCTCCAGGGCTCCGAGCTGTCAGCACAGAACCTGACGCGGGGCTTGAACTCACAAGCTGTGAGATCATGACCTGAGCCGAAGTCGGACGCTCAACCGACTGAGCCACCCAGGCGCCCCTAGAGGTTGTTTTTATTTACTGTTTAGTACTACTATCCCTCCCTTAAGGCAGTTCATCCTGGATAGTACTTTGTTGTCTTGAGTTTGATATAAATATCCCAAAACTATCGGAATGATTCTTGGCTTTTCTGTGTCCTTAGCTAGTTTTTAAGTTGTCTGTTGCATAACTTCGAAAAGCTTTGAAGTGAAAATAATAGCATGTAGAAAATCGACTTGGAAAACCCTAGTTCATTTTGTTTTGTTTACTTGTTTGTCTTACGTGTTCAAAATCCTGATTGTTTTGGAGCATTTGCGTTCTTCTACACAATTTAAGGAGATGAACGAGTTTGGTCTGATGTTTTTAAAAGAAATTCAGAAACTGGGAATCCAGTCTAGAGTATACAACTGGGGATTGAGAACTGGGGTTTTCAATCTGTCTTTGCCACAAATTGGTTGTCTAACTTTGGGTAAGTAATTTTAACTTCGTGGCTCTAGGTTTCTACATAAAATGTAGAATCTGGAGTAATTGGTATCTGTGGTCCGTTTTAGTCTTACAGTTGTCTGATTCTGTGGCCTGCCCTATTATTTTACCTACAACTTGGCCTACCAATTCCAGTCTGACTCTTGGGGACGGGCATCAAGAAAGCCCTTAATAAGTTTAAATCATGATTGTCACAGGCTTCTGGGGAGCACTTTTATCAAAAGGTCAATGAACTTAGTTTTGTAAAGCAGGAATGTTGAGGGCAGATGTATATTTGTTTGAAGTGTTTGGCAAGATAGGAAGGTCTTGCTCAGGTGTAGCTCATCTAGTTTTGAGCCCTAACCTGAAATAGGCATGTGGATTTTAAAAGTGCAAAGTAAGGAAGGAGCTGTATTAAGTGCTCCTGGCTTCTGGCTATGGTTCACATCCTCTGTAGTATACTTATGTTTGAAATCAATATGCAAACAAACAAACAAATGGCAGTAACAATCCCCCCTCCCCGCCCCCACCTAATGCCTTAACAGAAACTTTTGAAAACAATATTTTATTAGTTTGCCTCATGAAATTTGAAGACTAGGCACTGTTTTAAGTTTGCTGTTGACTATTTTGTTAATGATACGTCTATTTGGAGTTTTGTGTATTGCCAGGATTGGAAAACTTTGTCTGGAATATGTCAGAGCCTTATAATAGGTAGATGTATATTTAGAACACAAATGCATGTCTTTGAGACATAACTAAGAGAACATATTTATGCTGCCCTATCCTTCATTTCCTTTTAGTTATAAAATGTTTCATTTGTTTATTAGAGTGTTATAATAAATTGTGCCCATGCCCTGTCAAGACTATAAAATATTTGACACCAGGAAGTCTGTCTAGTTTGTCTTTGTATTCCTATCTTGCCAGCCCCTTCATCGTCACTGTGTCTAGCAGATTGGTACCTTGCTCATAGTCAGTGTCTGTTGAATGTCGATCCATCTGTCCTATGACCATCCATATCCCAACCTGACTGACTGACTGTTATGGGTGGCAGAGTAGCTTAAACAAAGGCATGCCACAAACAGCTAAATATGGATGCAGAATCCAAGAGCATCAAATGCAGAACATTTTTCAGATATTTATAGCCTCAAAGCAAAGTCAATTGGCTGAAAAAGCACAGCAGCCTAGCAAAAGGAAACGGGAGCGGCAAAGCCAGCCTCCCTGTCTGTGCTTTCTGGTAAACAATGAGAACATTAAAATTAACTACTTTACCATGAATGGATGGCGAGTGCAGGTCACTGGGAGCAACTGAAGATACCAGTCTCCAGTAGTACATGCATTGGAGCTTTACCCCCATCAGCACAACAGGTCTGCAAGTGTATGTACAGATGTGCTCTCCGATAACTAGAGGGAAAATACAGTTACCACACTAAAGTGCTCACCAAGAAACCATAGTTTTGATTTTAATAGTATGAGCAGGACTATCTAACGTATTCACTTAATAGAATGAATAATATCGATATCATTGCTTACCATTAAGCTAGTATGTAGCTCATTATTTATTGATGACTGATAGGGATCTGCTGGAGATTTTCTAAAGGCTTGTACTATTTCAGCAAGCAGAAGAAGAGAGACTTAATCATACTGCATCGTATCCCGTATAATTCTAGAAATGTGACAATGAGAATTTGGCAGGAATTTCTCATGGACTAGATAGGAGTTGAGGGGGGAGGCAGAAGTTTTGCCTGTTCATAGTAAATAATTTTGCTTATGTTTCATGAATGAAGACAAAGGATGAGATATGTTTCATTGCATTTTTAGAGAATATGTCTGTCTTTGCTTAAAACATTGCAACCCGTTAACAAGTCCAGGAAGTTGTTTCATTTTGGTCCAGTATGAATTAGATGTGACCAACTCACTGGTTTTATACAGAATGTTCTCAACATAATTAACTTTGAATATTCTCAGTGAATCACTTATTCTTACATGTCTTAACTATGTACCCCCTGCATGACTTCTGTGTTGTATTAATGTGTGGATGAATGAATTTGTTCAACCAAGTTTTGTGTGCTGTAGCTAATTGATTGTTTGAATAAAATCACTGAATGTGTACCCAGTACATCCCCAAACATGTTCATGTTACTTAAGTGTTCTAATTTCCTCAAATACTGTAAATTGAACTTTTATAATTATAAATATTTTACCAATTCTTGGGATTTTAAGTTTGAGTTCAATACTTAGGATGTGGTATTAGCTTTGAATGTTGACACATTAATTTACCATGATTTCCAAATAAATTTTATGTACATTAGGAGTAGAAAATTGTTCATTGAAGTAAGAGAGAATGATCAAGAATGCTTAGGCATATACTGTTTATGCTTCTCCCTTTTTTCCTTTGAGAGAAAACTTGTAAATCTCACTTAAATTGTATATTCTGTCTGGGGCACCTGGGTGGCTCAGTTGGTTGAGCGTCCAACTTTGGCTCAAGTCATGATCTCACAGTTTGTGGGTCTGAGCCCTGTGTTGGGCTCTGTGCTGACAGCTCAGAGCCTGGAGCCTGCTTCGGATTCTGTGTCTCCCTCTCTCTCTGCCCCTCCCCTGCTTGCATTCCATCACTCTTTCTCAGAAATAAACATTAAAAAAATTTAAAAAATAAAATAAATTGTATATTCTGTTAATATTTACAGACATGGACAATTTCCTTTATTGTAGCTTAGTACTTTTCTACTCTCTGTCATGTTGGTTTATTGCTATTTCATTTTCAAAGAATGACAGTATTTTTGAAGAATAGAACTATATACATTTATAATCTCTTTTCCATAACCATTTGGACTACAGTGTTTCAAAATTCACAAAATTTTTTTTGATTTTAGAAAATATGGTGTACATATAATGACATAAACCCCTTAATTGAGTCTGTAGCAGTATCCAGGAATCAGTCATGTTAATACCTCTGTAGTTAAGTAAGTAAAAATCCATACTAAGTATGGTATAAGACTATAAATAGTGTTATGTAGGGTGAAGGTCACATTTTACTGCTGAAGAAATTATGAAGAAAGCATTTTCAGAGCTTTTTGGATTTAGGAATTATGGGTATGGAGTTGAGGATATGTGTACATTTTCTGACAAATAATACAAAGTTCTAGAATGCACCTGTTTGGGAATAGTTCACTTATTATTTTTTTTGGAGAATCGTTATAAGGATTGCCTTTATCTTTTCTACATCATAAAATTCAGCACATTTTACAAAATGATGTACAATTGTGTCTCATGTTGAATGAAATAAATTGATTTGCTAAGAAAAAAAGGAATTCACATGACAGAGCAAGTTTTACTGAGATTCCTAAGGAAGTGGTGGCAAGGCAGTGGTTTCTAATGCTTTCTTTCATTAGAAAGAAGGATGAGGTAAGTTGAACCCGAGGATTTATGTAATTGTTCTTTGCAGTTGCTCTCTTCAGTAGCACAGAGTGATTTGATCACCTTTTAAAGTAGGTGAACCACAAAAAAAACATTCAACTAATGCCTGAGTTAATCCAGAAAAAATTTAGTTGTCTGTTCCCTGTCCCTCCCTATTGGAATAACTTTTAAGTAACTAGAGAGGTGTTTGGTCTTGTAAACCAGGAGGAGGAGTTGGAAGTGTGCTGAGGGCACTGCTGAAATTGCTTCACCTTGTGTTGGCAGAGGGATAATTGCTCTCTGATGTTTGTAAAGACACCTTTCTTCCCAAAGGCTATCAAGTGCTTCGCAAGACCTATAGGTAGAGAACGCTTTACAAATCTAATGTAGCTTATTTTCTAATGATAAGGTAGCCATCAAGAAATATCCACTATGAAGGTGGCAGAGGAAAAGATGTGCAGTTGGTAGTGTTAGTGAGTCTACTGTAAACAAAAATAAAAACTGAATCCTTGAAGGCATGACAGAACTTCCTTTGCTAGGTCGTGCTGCACAGCTTAGCATCTTCCTTATCTCTACAGCAGGGTTCCGATGTTAGGAGTCTGAATTTTGCCTTCCCTGACCAAGTGTTGGTGACGTTAATTAGTTGCCCAAGTCTCCTTTGCTCCTAAGAATCCAGTTTAGATCCTGATTGCATTCTTATTCCTCCATAATTTGTCTTCAACGTTGCTCATGTTCCCATCGTGTCATTTTCAGTAGGATTTCTAAAAGTCCCTCTTAACTGACTCCTGAGTCTAAAAAATTGGTAATACTTGCAGATACTGTTTGGGAGAGCAAACATTTACAAAGGAAAATGTTTAACATAAGGCAAGAGAACAAAATTCAAAAGAATAGTGTGGGAAGTTAAAAAGAAACTTGAAAGTTGATAGTCCTAAATATTTTTCAAAAACAATCCTTTAGGTTACCTCATTAAGGAAACTGGCTCAGGAAGTTTAGCTTATTCCCAAAATTGGAGACAAATTCCACAGTTTGTCAGGATTAGAACTCTAACCTCAGATTCCTCAGCCTCTTGTTTTAGCTTCTAGATCTTACTGCTTTCCCTTAGGGAGATGGCCTTTCAAAGCTGAAGGTCAGGAAAACTCGACAGTGAGAAATACCAGATTGTTAGTTTCACAGTCTTTAAGGGAAATGCTGGAAGTACCATTACCTAGGTAACAGAAAACAAAAATGGACAAAACATTCAGAAAGTAGGAGGATGAGAATAATCTCATAGTGATTGTTAGAGGTAGAGCAGAGGAATGTTTAGATATGTTTCATCTCTAAATTTTTTGTCCATAAATTCTTTAAACTTTTTTTTTTTAAATTAGGCTCCATACATACCCAATGTGGGGCTTGAACTCACAATCCTAAGATCAAGAGTTGGATACTCTACTGGCTAAGCCAGCCAGGTGCCCCATCCATAAATTCTTTATTTTGCAGTTGCAAGTAATGTTTCAAGGAAATTTGAATGTTTCATTTATGATACTTAGAACCCTGGGTAATACCTAATAACTTTCTACCTTTTAATTTCTGACCTCTTTGATTCATATCATTAAAAATTTAATACCTTTTTTCTTATTATGAATATAATAGTGCTTAATGTAAAGAATTTGAGTTGTAGGAAAATGCAAAGAAAATTAAAGTTACCTGTAATTATACCTTTTAGAGATAACTGTTCTTTTAATATTCTGTTGTATTTTACCCCAGTCTTTTCTGTGTAAAAATGTACTTTTTAAAATATGTTTGGTATCATATTGCATATATATTTTTTTAATATTTATTTTTAAATATTTGTTTTGTTTTGAGAGAGAGAGAATGAGTGGGGGAAGAGCAGAGAGGGAGACACAGAAGGCTCCAGGCTCTGAGCTGTTAGCACAGAACTCAACACGGGCCTTGAACCCATAAACCACGAGATCATGACCTGAGCCAAAGTAGGATGCTTAACTGAGCCACCCAGGAGCCCCACATATATATTTTTTAGAGTTTATTTATTTATTTTGGGAGAGAGAGAACAAGCAGGGGAGGGGCAGAGAGAAAGGGAGAGAGAGAATCCCAAGCAGGCTCTGCACTGTCAGTGCAAAGCACCATGTGGACTTCGAACCCACTACCTGAGTCAAAATCAGGAGTCCCATGCTTAATCGATTGAGCCACCCAGGTGCCCCTCATGTCGCGTATATTGTAAATCTTGCCTCTTTTCTAACTGTGATTTCTTAGGTTTTTGAAAATGTTTAAAGTTTTTTCAAACATATTTTTGTTTTTAAATTTTATTTAATTTTTTTAATGTTTATTTACCTTAGAGAGAGAGAGAGAGAGAGAGAGAGAGAGAGAGAGCGCACAAGCAGGGGAGGGGGAGAGAGAGAGGGAGACACAGAATCCGAAGCAGGCTCCAGGCTCCAAGTTGTCAGCACAGAGCCAGACGCGGGGCTCGAACCCACAAACCATGATATCATGACCTGAGCCAAAGTTGGCCGCTTAACCAACTGAGCCACCCAGGCTCCCCTGTTTTTAAATTTTATTTAAAAAATAAGTATAACAGGCGCCTGGGTGGCTCATTCGGTTAAGCGTCTGACATCAGCTCAGGTCATGATCTCACGGTTTGTGAGTTTGAGCCCCACATCAGGCTCTGTGCTGACAGCACAGAGCCCACTTCAGATCCTCTGTCTCCCTCTCTCTCTGCCCCTGTCCCACTTGCTCTCAAAAATAAACAAACATTAGGAAAAATAAAAAGGTATAACATTTCCTTCTTTCAATATTTGGAAGATATAAAAGGATATTCTGTGAGGTCTCTCTAACCCCTCCTCCCCACCCTTCACTTACCATCTGGCTGGCAATCATTGTTTGCACAATCAATAAATGTTTGAAATTCTTGTATATCCTTCCATACCTATTCCCTGCACAGAGAAACAGATAAATAGGTATGTAGAAACTCTGCCAAGATTGGGGTCCAAAAAAATTTCGTTGACAAAAATGCAAGGTCATGTTTTTTTCCGAGGTTAATGAATGGACTGGACAAAGGAAGTTGGCTGGGAGTTCTGGGGTCTGGAGCCAGCTGTTAATTGCTTTATATTTGAATTGATATCATCATAGTTTTTACTGTGCATATGCTTTCTTCTCCTTTTTGACACAAATGATAACCCGTTACAGGAATTTATCTGCACCTTGTATTATTCCTGCCTCACATTCCCTCTCTATACACACTTATCAATATATTTTTGATATTGTTTCCTGTCAGTGTATAAAGCAGCTCCTCATTCTTTTCGTGGCTGTGTAATGCCTGAATGAATCACAATTTATTTAACCAGTCCCCAGATTTGCTGGTACAAGTGATAGTGCAGGGAATAATCTTGAATATAAATCATTTTGCTTGTGTATGAATATTTTTGTAAAAAAAATTCACAGAATCATTATCAAAGATATGTATACTTGTAATTTTGAAAGATAATCCCAAATTGCTCTTCTTACAGGTTGTAACTATTTATATTTCACCAGCAGTGGATGAGAGTGCCCATCTCTCTACACATAGGGAATTATCAAGAATTTTTGATTCTGACAATCTAAATGATAAAAATAGTTTAATTTTTTCTATCTCTTACATTGATTATCTCACAGAGGCATTTAAAAATATCCTTTTCTGTGCATTGTACATATCTTTTGCCCATTTTTACTGGTTATTGGGTCTTTTTCCTAGTGATTTGTAGGAACTCTTAAGGAGGTTTTTATCTGTGATGAGTTGCCAATATTTTCATTTGTCTTCCCCCCCCCATGAGAAAATAATTTTTATGCATTTGAATGTATCAGTCTTTTCTTTTATGGCTTTGTGATTTTATGTTACAGTTAGTATGGCCTTTCCTAGTCTGAGGTTATAAAATAATTCTTCCACGATTTGTCCAGTACTTCTTTGCTTTCATTTTTTACATTTAAATCTTTGATCCATTTGGAATTCATTCTGCCATAAGGTATGAGATATAGATACAATTTCATTTTTAGAAAGATGGTTTTCCAGTTGTCCTAATACCATTTGTTCAATAATCCATCTTTTCTCCACTGATTTAAGATGATTTCTCTATCCTTCAGTAGATTGCCATTTGTATTTTGGTTTCTTTCAAGATTTTCTACTCTGTTCTATTGGTCTATCTATATTGATATGTCAGTATCATGCTGTTTTATTACTGAACCTTTATAATATGAAAATGTAATTGGTTAATGAGTCTAATTCAACATAACTTATTTAACTATTATCCTATTTTAGACATCAACAATTTCCCAAATTTTTGTATTAATAGTCTACTGATTGTTTTTGTGTACAAGTGCTAAAATTGAACTTCTCACTATTTCCTTAGGCTGAATTCCTAGAAGAGTATGTTTTTATTTTATTAAAAATTTTTAAAAATGTTTATTTTTGAGAGAGAGAGAGAGAGAGAGAGAGAGATCATGCATGGGGGAGGGGCAGAGAGAGAGAGAGACAGAATCTGAAGCAGGCTCCAGGCTCTGAACTGTCAGCACAGAGTCTAATGTGGGGCTCAAACCCATGAACCATGAGATCATGACCTGAGCCGAAGTCGGACACTTAACCCACTGAACCATCTGGGCGACCCCTAAAGAGTATGTTTTTAAAATCCTGAGAGGTTAGTGCCAAATTGGTGTGACCTTCCTAAAGGCAATTCCTACCACAAATGTATAAAATTATGGCTCATAATTTATTTTATTTTTTTAAATTTTTTTTCATATTTATTTGTTTTGAGAGAGAGAGAGCACACGCACAAGTAGAGGAGCGGCAGAGACAGACAGAGAGAGAGAGAGAGAGAGAGAGAGAGAGAGAGAATATCCCAAGCAGGCTCCAACGCTGTCAGTGCAGAGCCCAATATAGGGCTTGAACTTACAAACCATGAGATCATGACCTGAGCTGAAATCAGGAGCCCGGCGCTTAACCAGCTGAACCACCCAGATGCCCTTTGGCTCATCATTTAAATCCTACTTCTGTACTGCTACTTTCACCATATTGAAGTATTTTTACATAGATTTCATGTAGTGTCTTAAGCATTATTTAGCACATATTAAAAGTCCTGAGGGTTCTAATGCTAACAACACTGCCTTTCAAAAATAGAGTTGTTTTTCCAGTGGTATTCCTTTTCATTAATGGCGTATTTCCAAATGAAGGAGGGAAGGACATGAGTATAGAGTCAAAGCAGTTGGTCTGGTTAAGGGTCAAATCCATGACTGTGGCTTTATTTATACAATGTTATACTCTCCAGCTGAAATAACCTGAAGCTGGTATAGTTCATGTTAGAATTCACTCTTGGTGTGTACATTATATAGGTTTGGACAAATGTATGACATGTATCCATTATTATAGTGTCACACAGAATATTTTCTTCCTCTTTTTTTTTAATATTTTTTTTTTCACCGTAATCTCTACATCCAACACAGGGCTTGAACTCACAACCCCAAGTTCAAGGGTTGCATGCTCTACCCACTGGGCCAGCCAGGTGCCCCTCATACAGAATATTTTTACTGCCCTTTATCCTCTGTGTTCTGTTTATTCATCTCTCCATGTCCCTTACCCCCTAACCTGTGGCAACCTGATGGCAATTGCTATTTTCACTGCCTCCATAGTTTTGCCTTTTTCAGAATTCTATATAGTTGGAATCATACTCAAATTCTTTTATCAGTTAGCTGTTTCGTTTAGCATATAATATATAACCATAAGCTTGCCTTACTAAATCAGAAAGGAGCAAATTTAGAAAGGAACAAAGTAATTGAACTTTTAACAATGGTATCGAGCAGTTCGAGAGTGAAATGTATCCAGTTAATATTGTGTACTTACAGGAAATTTTGTTTGAATTAAATTTGGACAGGATATAATATGTAAATATCTTGTGCTTATGATTCCCTTAGGCTTCGCTGTGCACAATTTTCTGTGTATTTGTAAGTTTCAAGATGACTCTGAGTGAGGAAACCCAAGGCCTTTCTAGTGCATGTTCCTGTTTTGAAATGGACTAGTTTTGTCCAGGTAATTGGTGAGTAGTCTGTAGCAACAAAAAGATGGCCTGTACAGTAACCATTAATGAAAGACATGTTTTAATATCTAAGAAAAGACTCTACCTTCAGTATTTTCTGGTTTCATAAAGACTTGATAGTTTTCCTTTTTATAGAAATGAAGATTTATATGTTTATTTTTTAATCTAGCTTGATAACATGGTTAAGAAAGAATAGCATCATCTGTGGTGATTCCTACTGAAATAGGTAATCCAGAAGATTTGATATGGCTATATTTCTTGCTGTTTTGTTTTTGCTAAGTCATTCTTTAAAAAAAATTTTTTTTAATGTTTATTTTTGAAAATGAGAGAGAGAGACAGAGTACGAGTAGGGGAGGGGCAGAGAAAGAGGGAGACACAGAATCCAAAACAGGCTCCAGGCTCCGAGCTGTCAGCACAAAGCTGGATGCTAGGCTTGAACTCACGAGCTGTGAGACCACCACCTTACCTGAAGTTGGACACTTAACCAACTGAGTCACCCAGGAGCCCCTGGAAGTCCTAAGTCATTCTTTTGCAAGTGCAAAGTAAATCAGTTTAAGTGGAAATTTTTAGTTATTTTCACTTTAGGTTGTGTCTTTGGTATACACCTTGATTGTGATGTCAGAGTGTCTCGTTGAAGAGGCGTTACTATGTTATATCTATTGACTGACAATCTTTCTTTTCCTGTAGCTTAATTGGCAATCATGTTTCTTTTATGTAATCAGTAATGTTATTCCATTTAGTTGTAACCATATTGTATAAAATTATGTTTTTGCAAAATTGCTTTTTTACCCCTATAGTCTCAAATATCCTGTTTTTTCTTTCAACAAATTTATGAAACATGGTTAAGCTTTCTCCATTTTATTGGGGAAATAATCATGAAAAAGTTAATGCTTTAAATATTCTTCATGAAGTAAGATTAGAATCTGGGTAAGGTTGGAATCTGAGTTCCAATCCAGTACTTTTTTTTTTCTTTTTTCTTTTTTTTTTTTTTTTTTGAAAGATTGCCCTATCTTTATTATCTCCGTTCATAGTTATTGTTTCCAATTTAATATGTTTGTATTAAAATGTATCACAAGCTGTTTAAAGTAGCATTTTAACGCTTTTCTAAATTGTTTTAGGATTTAGCAGTAGGTCTTCGCTTCTCTGCGTCTTTCAGAGCCATGTTGTTAAGAATGGATATCCAGGGGTGCCTGGAAGGCTCAGTCAGTTCAGTGTCGGACTTCAGCTCAGGTCATGATCTCACAGTTTGTGAGCTCGAGTCCCATGCCAGGCTCTGCTGACAGCTCAGAGCCTGGAGTCTGCTTCGGATTCTGTGTCTCCCTCTTTCTCCGCTCCTCCCCTGCTCATGCTCGCTCGCGCTCTCTCTCTCTCTCTCTCTCTCTCTGTCTCTCAAAAATAAATAATAAAAAAAATTTTTTTTTAAAAATGGATATTGAGTTCTTCATCGGGGAACTGCAGGAATAAAAGTGAAAATGCTTGAATAACCAGTAGGTTCTTTTTTTGTGTTTGTGTGGTAAAATATATATACTAAATTTCATTTTAACCATTTATAAGCATACAGTTCAAATATAGTCATGGGGCACATGGCTGGGCTCAATCTGTGGAGCATGGGACTCTTGATCTTGGGGTTGTGAGTTTGAGCCCCATATTGGGTGTAGAAGTTACTTAAAAATAAAATCTTTAAAAAAATATGCAGTCACAGTGTTGTGTAACCCTCACCACTATCTATATTCAAACTTTTTTCATTATCCCTAAGAAACACTCCAGACCCAGTAAACAATAACTGACCCTTTTCCCCTCCCACTGGTTTCTGGTAATCTCTATTCTTCTTCCTGTCTCTATGAATTTGCCTATTGTAGGTAATACATATAGGTAGAATCACACAATATTTGTCCTTCTGTGTTTGACGTATTTCACAAAGTGCATGTATCATCCTTGTAGCCTCTATCAAAATTTCATTATTTTTAATGGCCAAATAATATTCCTTGTATGTATATACCACATTTTGTTTGTTCCTTCATCTGTTGATGGATACTGCGTTGTTTCCACTTCTTGGCTATTGTAAAAAATGCTGCGGGGGCTCTGGGTGGCTCAGTTGGTTAAGCATTCAACTTTGGCTCAGGTCATGATCTCACAGTCTGTGAGTTCGAGCCCCGTGTGGGGTTCTGTGTTGACAGTTCAGAGCCTGGAGCCTGCTTCGGATTCTATGTCTCCCTCTCTCTCTGCCCTTCCCCTGCTCGCACACTGTCTCTTTCTGTCTCAAAAATAAACATTAAAAAAAAAAAAAAAAAGGTTGCTGTGAACACTGGCATGCAAATATCTTATTGAGAACTCACTGTCAGTTCTTTGGGATACATACCTAGAAGTAGAATTGTTGGATTTTAAGGTTGTTCTGTTTAAATATTAAAATATATATAAGGTTGTTCTGTTTAAATATTAAAATATATATATTTTTATATATATTTATTGGAGTGGGGGGCGAGGAGGGGGGTGCAGAGAGAAAGGAAGAAAGAGAATTTTAAGCAGACTCCACTCAGCACAGAGCCCGATGCGAGGCTCTGACATGAGCTGAAATCAAGGGTCCATCGCTTCGCCAACTGAGCCACCAGGCACCAGGTGGGAGTTCTCTTTAACCTTTTGAGAAACGGCCAAAGTTTTCCACATTATCTGTACCCTTTTACATTGCTGTCTGCAATGCCCAAGGGTTCCAATTCTCCACATCCTTGCCCACACTTACTTACTGTTGTTTTCCATTCTTTGTGATTTTAGCCATTCTACAAGGTGTGAAGTGGTATCTTGTTGTGGTTTTGATTTGCATTTCCCTAACGATTTGTGGTGTTGGGCATCTTTTCATGTGTTTTTTGGCCATTTTTAATATTTTTTGGGAAAAATGTCTTTTCAAATCCCTATTTTATATGTCATAATTATCCTGTATATTAAACATAACTCTAGTAACAGTGACAATCATGAGCATAATTATAGCAACAACAATGATGACAAAGTGAAACATCCTGGGTGCTTATTATGAGCGAGGCACAGTTCTGGGTGCTTTATGCTTATGAATTTGTTTAATCTTCATGGATACCCTATGAGGTAAATACTGTTACCCTCATTTTGTAGATGAGGAATCAGAGGCATAGCGATCTAAAGGAACTTGCTCATGGGATATAGCAAGTACGTTGCTGATGTGGGATTTGAATCCAGGCAGTTTGCTCTTGAGTTATGTTCTTGACTATTATATAATTTGGCTTCTCACCGATAAAAAATTCAAACTCTTAGGGACGCCTGGGTGGCTCAGTCCGTTAAGCGACCGACTGTAGCTCAGGTCATGATCTCACAGTTCATTGATTTGAGTCCCACGATGGGCTCTGCGCTGACAGCTCAGAGCCTGGAGCTTGTTTCGGATTCTGTGTCTCCCTCTTTCTCTCTCTGCCCCTCCCCAGCTTGTGCTCTCTCTCTCTCTCTCTCTCTCTCTCAAAAATAAATAAACATGAAAAAAAAATTCAAACCCTTTTTATAAAAAGCATTTAGTGTGATGTTTGTTAATTTGAACCTTGAACCTGTAGTTTACCTATGTGTTTTATATAGCACCATAACTATAAAATAATGACATTTGATCTGCTGGATATGCTTTGAATGTCATGATGTTACTGAATATCTTTGTAGAGTTGTCCAAGTTTTATTAACTGTAGACAACATGAGAAAACTGTATGTGGGTGAGTAGTGTGATATTTCTATATTTAATAAAGATTAAGTCTGTTAGCTATCTAAAATTTATGCATTTTTAGCAGTAATACAAAATAGGAAAATAGTTTTTTGTTTTTTAAATAAAAGCATGCCTTTCTAGACCTCTTATTTATGTTGATGAAGCCACTGAGAATGCTGAAATTTAAGAGACCACACAATCTTAAGAGCCATGAGTTGTATTCACCTGGAGCATAGCTTTACTTATTCTAGGATTTACATTTCAAGTGGCTCTCCACTTTAATATCATTAATTCTAAAAAGGGGATCCACTTTCATAGAACCAGGTAAAGCCAAACATTGATCAGACCTTGGCCAAATAACAGACATTTTAGAATATTTATAGAATTCACATGTCCTTCTCTAAAAGCCAGGAACAGTGGCCTCTTGCTGGGTCTTACTTGCTTTCTCCTTAGTTCCTCTTAAACCTGGCTATCCTTGTGCTACATATGCTTTATAATTTAAACCTATCCTAAGGTGTGTATTTCAAGGACTCAGAGACTTAAAGGATGATTCATATGCAGTAAAGTGTGTGAATCTGTTCTGAAATTTAACTTTTTTCCTACTAATAGATTGCAGTTCTTCAAAATCTGTGATTCCTTAAGTTATGTACAATGTAGCAAGGTGTAGTGAGGTATAGTCTTAAATTCTGATCAGTTCATACATCTTTAAAAAAATGAGTTAATATGATATATTTGACGTGCAACAAACTATACACATTTAAAATACACTTTGATAGGCTGAAATATGTTAATAACTGTGAAACCATCACCCCAATCAAGAAAATTTCTATTTCTCTTTTCCTCTAAAAAGTTTCCTTGCATCCCTTTGTAACCTGACTGCCCCATCCCTCCTACCATGTCACCGACAATCACTACTGTGCTTTTTGTCTTTAAAGATTAGTTTAGGTTTTTACGAATTTTGAATAAATGGAATCATACAGTATATACTTATTTCTAGTCTAGGTTCTTTCAGCACATTTTGGGATTCTTATTTAAACATTTTTTTTTAATGTTTATTTTTGAGAGAGCGAGAGAGATAGATTGTGATCAGCGGAGGGGCAGAGAGAGAGAGAGAGAGGGAGACATAGAATCCAAAGCAGGCTCCAGGCCCCAGGCTCTGAGCTGTCAACAGAGAGCCTGATAATGGGGCTCGAAACCGCGAACTGTGGGATCATGACCTGCGCTGAAGTCCGACGCTCAGCTGACTGAGTCACCCAGGCGCTCCAGCACATTTTGAGATGTATCCATGTTATTTCATGTATCAGTGGTTAATTCCTTTGTATTCCTGAGCAGTATTGAATTCTGTTGGTTATTCCACAATTATTGATTAGTTCACTTTTGATGAACATTTGGGTTGTTGCCATGTTTTTGGCTATGACAAAACTTCTGAGACCATTTGTGTAAAAGTCTTTGTATAGATGTATGCGTTTATTTTTCTTGAGCAAGTATTAAAGAGTGGAATTACTGGGTCACATAGGTGTATGTTTAACATTTTAAGAAACTACTAAACTGTTTTCTTAAGTGCTTGTACAGTTCCAGTTTGCCTGCCTTACCATCACTCGGGATGGTCAGTCTTTGAAATTTTAGCTATTCTAAGAAATATGTAGTGATACCAATTGTGGTTTTAATTTGCATTTTTCCTGATGACTAATATGTTGAGCATCTTTTCATGTGCTTATCAGACGTTCTTCTATCTTTTTAGTGAAGTGTCAACTCTTTTGTCCATTTTAAAATTGGGTTTGTTTTAGGGCACTTGGGTGGCTCAGTTGGTTAAGTGTCTGACTTTGGCTCAGGTCATGATCTCATGGTTTGTGAGTTCGAGCCCTGTGTTGGGCCCTGTACTGACAGCTCAGAGCCTGGAGCCTGCTCTGGATTCTGTGTCTCTCTCTCTCTCTCCTCTCTCTCTCCTCTCTCTCTCCTCTCTCTCTCTCTCTCTCTCTCTCTCTCTGCCCCTCTCCTGCTCATGCTCTGTCCCTCTCTCAAAAATAAATAAACATTGAAAATTTTTTTAATTGGGTTTGTTTTATTGAGTTGTATGAATTCTTTTTTTTTTTTTTTAATGTTTATTTTTGAGACAGAGACAGAGCATGAACGGGGGAGGGTCAGAGAGAGAGAGGGAGACACAGAATCTGAAGCAGGCTCCAGAGAGCCCAACGCAGGGCTTGAACTCATGAACCGTGAGATGGTGACCTGAGCTGAAGCCGGAGGTTCAGCCGACTGAGCCACCCAGGCGCCCCAAGTTGTATGAATTCTTAATATATTCTGCATGTAAAGCATTAATCAGGTATGTGATTTATTGTTGTTTATTCCCAGTCTGTGACTTCCCTTATCATACTCCTAACAGTGACTTCAAAGAATAGAAGTTCTTAATTTTGATGGTATTGATTTTTTTTTTTTTTTCTTTTATGGGTTGTGCTTTGGGTATTTTATTTCAGAAATCTTTGAGGTGGCTGGCTGGCTCAGTTGGAAGAGCACGTGACTCTTGATCTCAGGGTCATGAGTTTGAGCACCATGTTAGATGTAGAGTTACTAAAAATCAGTAAATAAATAAATAAACTTAAAAAGAAAAGAGAAATCTTTGTCTAGCTCAAGATCACAAAGATTTTCTCCTATGTTTTCTTCTAAAAGTTTTATGGAGCTCCTGGGTGGCTCATTCGGTTAAGCCTTCGACTTCAGCTCAGGTCATGATCTCGTGGTTCATGAGTTCAAGCCCCACATCGGGTTCCATGCTGACAGCTCAGAGCCTGGAGCCTGCTTCAGATTCTGTGTCTCCCTCTCTCTCTGCCCCTCCCCTGCTCATGCTCTGTCTCTCTCTGTCTCAAAAATAAACACTAAAAATAAATAAATAAACGTTTTATAATTTGAGGTCTATGATTTGTTTTGATTTTATTTTTGTATTGTGCAAAATAAAGATTTTGCAAAAAATTAATGAAAAAAATGTGGATATCTAATTGTTCCAGCACTATTTGTTGAAAAGGCTATTCTTTCTGCACCCAAATGCCTTTGCCTCTTTGTTGAAAATCAAATATATGTGGGTCTATATCTGGACTCTATTATACTCATTTGTTCTGTTGTCTATGTTGAATCATAAGCATACTATTTTGATTACTATAGTTTTTGTTTTTTTTTTTAAGAGTATTTTCAGAGAGAGCAAGTGCACAAGCAAGGGCTGGGGTGCAGAGAGAGGGGGAGAAAGAATCTTAAGCAGGCTCCACGCTATCAGTGCAGTCTGATGTGGGGCTTGAGCTCACCAATCATGTGATCACGACCTGAGCCAAATCAAGAGTTGGACACTTAACCGACTGAGCCACCTAGTGCGCTCATTACTATCGTTTTATAATAAATTTTGAGTGTAAATCCTCTTTGTTTTTCTTTTGTTTTTGCTTTTCTTTTTAAAAGTTATTTTGGCTAGTCTAGGTCATTTGCATGCCCATATAAATTTTAGACTTAGCCTGTTGGAGGATTTTGATTGAGGTTGTGTTGAATCTGTAGATCACTTTGGGGGAAAATTAATATCTTGACAATATCAAGTCTTTCAGCTTAGGAACACACTACATCTCTCTTTGTATTTTGTCTTTAATTTCTCTTTACAGAGTTTTCAGTGTACAGGTCTTGCACATTTTTTGTTAAATTTACCCATAAGTATTTCATCATTTTGGTATTATAGATGGAGTGATTTAAACATTTTTTAATGCAATTATTTGTTGCTGGTATATAGAACTACAATAGATTTTTGCATTTCATCCTGTATTCTGCAGACTTGCTAAACTCATTTGTTATTTCTAGTGGATTTTTTTTGTAGACTAAGTATTCTATATAGAGAATTGTATATATTGGCTGCATATAAAGAAGTTTTACTTTTTTTCCAATGATGCCTTTTACTATTTTTTATTGCCTGATTACATTGACTAGAACTTCCAGGATAATGCTTAATAGAAGTGATAGGACAGACATCCTTCCTGATTTTAGGAGAAAAATTTTCAGTCTGTGATGTTAGCTTTAGGTTGTTTTGTTTTCCTGTAGATGCCCTTACCAATTTGAAGACATTATTCATAGTTTCCTGAGAGGGTTTTTTGTTTGTTTGTTTGTTTGTTTGTTTGTTTTAATCAGGAATGGATGTTGAATTTTGTCAAAGCATTTTCTGCATTTTTTAAGATGATCATATGTTTTTTTTCTTTTTTAGTCTGTTGATATTAATTACATTGATTTTTGAGCCTTAAACCAACTTGCCATCTTGGAATAAACCATACTTGATCATGTGTTATTATCATTTTTATATATTGCTTGATTTGTTTGATTTGATTTGCTAAAATCATATTGAACAATTTTGCATCTACATTCAATGAAGAATATTGGTTTGTGGTTTTCTTTTGATATGCCCCTGACTGGTTTCAGAGTGTGCTGAAATCATAGTATGCATTGTAAGGTATTTCATTTTTAGTTTTTGTAAGAGTTTGTATGGAATTGATAATTCCTTGTACATTTGGTACAATTCATCAGAGAAGCCATGTGGACTTTTTTTTGTGGGAAAAATTTTCACTTCAAGTCCAATTTCTTTTATAGATAAAAGGCCACTTATGTTACTCATTTCTTCTTGATGAGCTTTTATGGTTTGTGTCTTTGTAGGATTTTGTCAGTTTTGTCTCACTTGTCAAATATATCAGCATCAAATTGTTCATAGTATTTCCTTATTTTAATATCTGTAGAATCTCTAACAATGTTATCTCTCATACTCCTGATATTATAAATTTGTGTCTTCCCTATTTTATCCCCCATCAGTCTGGTTTAAGTTTATAAATTTTATTGATCTGAGAATTAGCTTTTGGTTTCATTGTCTTTTTAAATTTCTTTTCCTCTTTCTTTTTCTTTCTTTTCTTTCTTTCTTTCTTTCTTTCATATTTCACTGATTTCTGTTCCCTTTTTTTTTTTTTTAGAGAGAGTGGGGGGGCAGGGGGGGAGAGGGGGGGAGGGAGGGAGGGAGGGAGGGAGGGAGGGAGGGAGAGAGAGAGAGAGAGAGAGAGAGAGAGAGAGAGAATCTTAAGCAGGCTCCACACTCTGTATGGAGCCTGATGTGGGGCTCTATCCCACGACCCTGGGATCATGACCTGAGCTGAAATCAAGAGTTGAATGCTCAACCAACTGAGCCACCCAGGCACCCCCTGGGTCTTGATCTTTTATCTAGTCTTGCAACTGGGGTTTTTAGACTATTTATATTTAGTGTGATTAATTATTTATATTTAATGTGATTGCTTGGGTTTAAATCGAATGGATGAGTTTAAATCTATCCTATTTATTTTTTATTTGTCCTATCTGTTCTTTTCTCTTGTAACGCTTTTTGTATTGTGTGTTTTTTGTAATTCTTCCTTTTAGCTTTTTGTGTTTATTGATTACTTTATAGTATCCTTCTTTTAGCTTATAACAGTCTACCTTCAAGTATAGTGTAAGAGCCTTCTAACATTATACTCCCATTTCTCACTTTCTGGCCTTTGTGCTATTGTTGTCTTGCGTTTACTTCTAAAGTCCACAATAATACATTGTTTTGCTTTAAGTAGTCAGTTACCTTTCAAAGAGATTTAAATATGATAAAGTAATTTTAGTTGCTCCAGGCAGAAGGATGAATCTTGTCCTTATTAATCCATCTTGGCTGATAGCACATGTCCTTCTATATCTGGTTTGGGCCTGAATAACAGCACAGCGGGGGGCAAATCAGTAGTATTCTTTTTTTCCTGCAATTTCAAATCTGGTGTTTGCATATCCTCAGGGCTATATGATCTCAGAGCTAGTGGAAGTCTGGCAATTGGGATTCTTTAGTGCCTTTTACTTTAGATCTCCAAGGCGATCACCACGTCTCCTTCCTCTCACTCACATAGCTACCTAATTCAGTACAACTGAAACCTTCATGTGCTACTCTAAATTCCTTCAAATATACTGCAAACTGTTAATGGCATAGCCCTGACTACAAATTTCACAGCACATCTCTTCCGGTAAATGGTGGAGTGGAAGTTGGGAATGCTTATTTGACCTGAATAAATCACTGAAGCATTTTCTTCCCTTCTTTGAAGGTGCTGATTTTTGGCAAGCAAAGTAAATTTTTCTAGGTTTAGACTAAACTTCCTAAGCTTCTTATTAGCAAGCAATTAAGCTACTAAATCATGCTAACTATTAGGTTTAAAAACAGCAATTTTTGCTAACTACATAATGGGGAGCAAGGGTGTGGGGAGCTGGTGAAAGGGCTGCACTTAGCTCACAGAATACATGCTGTCACTGAGGCAGGGCAGGGACCTCTCTGCTTGTTGGTTCGCCTTAGATATTTTGACTGAAGAGAAAACAAATTGACTTAGGAACACATGTATGTTGACAGGCTGAACCTAAGGCAAAATTACTTATGGGCCCTATCCTAATGGTGGTTAGAGTTTAGTCAGGGAAGTCATTATTAATGAAACACAAAATAAATATAAAATTACAGTCTAACGAATACTGTATATGAAAGTACATAGTGTCTGTCCTAAGCGTGTGTAACTAAATGACCTAATGCAGTTTGGGAGAATAGAGAAGACTTTCTTGAGGAAGTAATTAAGATCTAAAGGGTAAATAGGAGTTAATTAGGTGAAGAGTGTCAGGAGTGGGTGAAATTCCAGATGGAGAAGATTGCATGTGCAAAGGTCCTGGTGTTAGCCTGGTGAGTTTGAGAAATTGAATAAAAACCAGAGTGGCTGGATCATAGTTAAGGGGCACATGGTATAAGTTGAGACTAAAGAAGTAGCCATGTGTCAAGGATTTGGGCCTGGAACATGATGTCTGGTGTATTTGCTTTAGGAAAAATCTCTCTGGCTACAGTGTATAGATTGGTATGCATCAGACACTAGTGAGAAGGTTATCGTACTTTGGGCAAGAGATAATGGTAATTTGGGCTACGGAGATGATGATGGAGGAGAGAGAAGTAAACAGACTTGGGAGATATGTAGGAGGTTAAAATGGTTAAGATTTGGTGAAGGATTAGCTATGGGATGCTCGGTAACGGGAGAAATGGGGAGATGTGTGAAGGGTAACTTCTAGTTTAATGGGGTAGAAAGACTGGAGGGATGTTGGTACTATTTACTAAGATAGTTTGTGTCCCCCCCCCCCCCCCCCCCCCGTGAACCGGAAGCATTTTTCTTTCTGAGAAATGTGTGTTTTATTCAGGGATGTTTTCAAATCCTATTCATCCTTTATTAAAAAAAATTTTTTTTTTAACGTTTATTTATTTTTGAGAGACAGAGCACAAGTAGGGGAGGGGCAAAGAGAGGGAGACACAGAATCTGAAGCAGGCTCCAGCCTCTGAGCTGTCAGCACAGAGCAGAGAGCCCGATGCAGGGCTCGAACCCACGAACCGCGAGATCATGACCTGAACCCAAGTTGGATGCTTAACTGGCTGAGTCACCCAGACGCCCCTCCTATTCATTCTTTAGGACCCTGCACAGATATGACTTCTTTCTTGAAGTCTTATCTGACATTTATTTATCTGCTTTTCCCTATAGCTAGAAATAAATTTTTGCCTTCTTTGAAATTCTGTTAAACTTTGTTTATATTTCTGTTATGAAACTTTTTATCGTCTAACTCATATTCTACTTATTTGTGTATGTTTTACTTCCTCTATTATACTGAAAACTGTGTATTGAAAGGGAGCTTTGTTTATTTTGATAGTTTCACAACTAACAGTAACTGTTTCTTACATGAACACATACTATGGCCTTAGGAACCTGTGGATTCAGTGAAGGAGTATACTATTTCAGTAAGTTAAAACTCGTGTGTACATTAGAGTATCTACGTACAAGATGATACTACATCACTAGGATAATATAATGGTAGAAAGATCTTTCATGACTCCATTATTTCAATCATTAGCAATTATTAAGGGTGCCTGGGTGGCTCAGTCGGTTGAGTAGCTGACTGGCTCAGGTCATGATCTCACAGTTTATGAGTGTGAGCCCTGCTTCAGGCTCTGTGCTGACAGTTCAGAGCCTGGAGCCTGCTTCAGATTCTGTGTTTCCCTCTCTCTCTGCCCCTCTCCCACTTGTGCTGTCTCTCTCAAAAATAAATAAACATAAAAAAAAATTAGATCATTAACAATTATTAAGCTTTACTTTTTTTTTTTTTTTACAACTACAGTAAGTATGAATACTTTTTCTTAAGGTTTCTTAACAAAATATGTTAATTTTTATAATTATTGATTTAACTCATCAGTCTGCATTTGATGAGCTAAGCATAGGCTAATACAATGCCAATGTTTGTATAGGACTTAATAATTGTTCAAAACATATTCACACATAATATGCCTCAATCTGATCTTGCAACAGTCCTGTTAGAGGTAAGATAAGTATTATTCTCATTTTGCAGAGCCATGCCGTATATTAAAGTATACTTTTGAAGACCTTGGAATGAAACTATGTTGTGTTTTCAAAGATCAAACTACTCCTTTTTTACTTTCTTTAGTAGAGTTAATTGGAAATCTTTGAGAAATAAAGTAACTGATACTGCTTAAATCATAATCTGTGATGATTTGACCTGAGTAACTTTATGGGTCTCAATCAGGTTCAGTTTCTGAGGTGAACTGAACTGTAACCCATTCTGTTTAAGTATCGTATGATGTTTTCTTATGTTAGTTAAAAGAACCCTTAAATGTGTCTTCCAAATAATTAATAAACCTGCATTTTAAAACAGATTAACTTGTGTTTAAAAATAAAAAGAAAATATACCTTTAATGAAGGAAATATCAAAATCTTATAAATAAAGCCCAATTAAGATTTGGAATGTGACAATATGATTCTTTCAAGTTCTTTTAATGTGTTATAGAGAATCAGCAGGATATAACCTCCTTTTCCTCAAGTTTTCACCAGTCATCTGTTTCATGATACATTTTCAAGTTTTTCCAAGTGAGTGTCGTAAGGCTTACTGGTCTCTAGTTCCTAAGACCTATCCCTAACTGCTTTTTGAAAATCAGTACAATATTTTCTTTATATAATATTACCTTCCAAAGTTTTTAATACATTTTTAAATCTTTTTCCAATTTTCCCTTAATGTTCCTTTATAAAAAATGTATTCTGTTCACTAAAGGATTAAAAATTTATATTTGTGTAGCTCTTGTACATGTGTGATATACATTCCCTTCGTGTTCCTCATAACAATTGTGAAATAGATGGGGTTAAAGATGAGGAAGTTGAGGGGCGCCTGGGTGGCTCAGTCGGTTAAGCTTCCGACTTCGGCTCAGGTCATGATCTCGTGGTCCGTGAGTTCGAGCCCCGCGTCGGGCTCTGGGCTGATGGCTCAGAGCCTGGAGCCTGCTTCCGATTCTGTGTCTCCCTCTCTCTGCCCCTCCCCCATTCATGCTCTGTCTCTGTCTCAAAAATAAATAAATGTTAAAAAAAAAAAAAAGATGAGGAAATTGGGCCTAAAACAGGGTGTGACTTGCCCAAAGTTAGAGACCCCAATCCAGTGTTGGATCTACTTTCTAATAGAAATCAAGTAATTTTGCTTTCTCTTTGTCATTTGTTGTCATTACCCTCTTTCCCCCCAAACCCTAAACCTTTCTCTGCTTTGTTCATGTTTCTGAGTACATAGCTTAAAACAAACAAACAAGAACAAGTAAAACACCCAACCCTGCTCTTTTAGCATTAGCATTTTTCATTAGCCTTACCCTATTTTTGGTTTTAGTCTTCCTAATACTGTTTTTCATTTCTGGGTTTCTTTGGAAGCTTTTGGAGATAGATGGTCTTTAAAGGCTAAGGCTGGGGGCGCCTGGGTGGCTCAGTCTGTTAATTGTCTGTCTTAGGCTCACGTCAAGATCTAACGCTCCTGAGTTCGAGCTCTGCATCGGGCTCTGTGCTGACAGTGTGGAGCCTGCTTGGGATTCTCCCTCTCTCTCTGCTCCTTCCTCACTTGTGCTTTCTCTCTCTCAAAATAAAAATATAAACCTTAAGAAATAAATAAATAAAATCTAAGCCTGGCTCTAGGACTGCCTCATTTTTTTAATGGTATTCTGTCTTGAAAACAAAGGGCACTTCTTACAGGAGCATGGAATCTATGGGAAAATATCAATGACTAAATATACCAGTCTGATACTCATGAAATATACCAGTCTGATACTCATGAAATGTTGAACTGAATGGGTTTGGAATGTTAGGTGAAGTGTGAAAACGTTATTGTGCTTTATCAGCAATCCTATTTTTGTCTGGTATGAGAAAAAATAGATAAGTATGGAACTGTTCATCAGTTTTCTAAAAACCGACATCAGAGTTGAAAAAATTGAGTATTTTGGGAGGCGCATTAAGTCAAAAAGAAAATGATGCTGTCTGCTTTAACTATGCTTAAGTCAAAAATGGAGAAAATGAAATTGACATGGTCATTTACTTAAATAATATTTTCAGGTTCTCAGGAATGAAGACTGTAGTAGGAATGCAGTAAAAATGATTGGATGTCAAAAATGACCCGAGAAGTCATTTTTCTGTTTACATCCTAGCACGTCATCTTAATGTGTATCCAGGAGCAAAATGAATCAAAATGACTGATTCATGATGTGACTGTACTGTTTGTTAGAGGAAGGTATAGTTGTGGTGCATGAAAAACCGTTACTGGAGAACTAGGACTTTTGTAACCAGTGAAGTTTTATTTATTTTTTGGTATATCTTATATAAAATGATAGCTGAGATAGTGTAGTTTTTACATGAGGGAGGAATTAACGATACAGGTTTGTCAGATTTTATAGTCTGGTTATTCATCATAAAATGAATCTGTAATATTTATATTTCTTTGCTGACACATTACTCTAGACCCTTTAATTGCATAGTATTTAGAATTTATTTTTATTTTTAGATCTTAGTTGAGTTGACCAGGGGCTAGAGGTAATAAACCAAGTGTGGTATAGTCTGTGAATAGAGAATGCTAGAATTTTATAACATATAACATTGGTGCCAAATTTAACATGTGAACTAGTGCTATGAAAAATGAGTTTTTCAGATCATGTACACAAGAATGACCAGGAATGCTTTTTAAAATGCAGGTCACTGGACCCTTCCTACCTCCATCTTCCATCAAGCAGAATATGTTTTAACAATATATATTTCCCAAGTAATTTGTTGCACATTAAAATTTGGAGCCTTCCCCCCCCCCCTCCAGAAGATTCAATATGTTATACATATTGCTTTTCTGTTTAAAATGGTTAAATTAGGAGATCTTTGAGGTGGGAACAAGTATCTATTTTCAATTTAAGAACCAAATATACTGTATACCTTAAACTTATATAATGATATATGTCAATTATTTCTCAGTAAGACTGGAAAAAATTTGATAATTTTTTCTCACCTAGGGGAGAAAAAGAATCAAATAGACTTTTTAGAGGTTTAAAACAAAACTAAAGTAAAATTTCAGTGTTAATTTCATTTATTGGTTTCTCCTGAGGATGCAACTTGGACTTCAACTTAAAAAAAAATTTTTTTTAACGTTTATTTATTTTTTTTTGAGACAGAGAGAGACACAGCATGAATGGGGGAGGGTCAGAGAGAGGGAGACACAGAATCTGAAACAGGCTCCAGGCTCTGAGCTGTCAGCACAGAGCCCGACGCGGGGCTTGAACTCACGGACCGCGAGATCATGACCTGAGCTGAAGTCGGCCGCTTAACCGACTGAGCCACCCAGGCGCCCCTGGACTTCAACTTTTATGATTCAGGGCTTTGAATATCTGATACTTGTTTAAGCAAGGTAGAAAGTACTGTAAGTCTTCTAAAGACTACATTTCGATTTCTATTGGGCTGAAGAAATACAAATAAGCTGCACATTCAACTTGCTTTTGCTAATGTGCTCTCATTCCTAGTGTTCTTCCACCTCTCTGTTTTTCCAAAATTGGCCTTGATTTAAAATGTAAAAAGAGAAAGGAGGGGAAAAAAATACGAGATTTTTTCATTTAGTGCTATATGAAATTTAGTATTGTGATATGTTTACCTATGTCATGATTTTCAATTCCCCTCCCCCCCAAGAAAATACCCAGAAATCCAGAAAAAAATGAAATTGGACCTGCTCAGGTTATACCCCATGGGTGCTCCTCAAGCACTTTCTGGGCACTCAAGGGCTTTGGGTATAAAATTTGAGAACCGTTGGAAGGAGAAGTAGTTAATATTTTTTAAATTACGAGTAGAGGAAAAGGAAAGTCTGAGTTATTGTCAAGGCTGTTCAATCCTCACAGCAGTGGTTCTTAAGCTGGGATAATTTTGCCCCTCCCCCCCCCGGGAAATTTGTCCATGTCTGGAGACGTTTTTGGTTGTCACATCAGGAGTGGAGGGACGGGAGCCCATAGTGTCTAGTGGGTGAGGTCAGAATATTGCTGCACATTCTACAGTGCCCAGTACAGCCTCTACAACAAATAACTGTCCTACCTAAAATGTCAGTAGTGCCTAGATTGAGAAGCTCTGCCTTAACCAAACAAGTTTTCTAAAATGTGATTTAGTTTATAGACCGTATTTTCTGCAAATAAGAGTTCAGTGGACAGGAGGTAGATGTTTTTGTAAATGAGTAGCTGGGTAGATTGTGATATTGTTAGGTTATTCTTTATTAGGGTGTTTATTTTGCAGATACTTTGATCAAACAAGTTTTCTTTCAACAGTTTTGGCAAAATGTTGGGTAAGAAAATAGGTTATTTCTATTTTATGTATGATAGCTTATTAGATGTACGCAGCATAATACGACGATAGCCTCTTTTAGAACTGCCCTCTCCCCTTTGCGGAGTGGTTCTCTTTCATTTTATGACCAGCTTTGATCAGCTGATTTGACTTTTTCTTCTTAAGAAATTTGAATTACCTTTATTGAAGTGGGTTGACTTTTTTTGAAAGTGGAAGTATTTCTAGTCATGGAATCTCCTTCCTCCATAAACTCATTTCTATTCATGCAACATCATTTTAATTCAGTGTTAAGGAAGTGCTATAGAGAGAAGGAAAACCTGGAGTTTAGAATGTTATGTTTTAGTCTTTGAGAAGTTATCGCCTGCCTTCATAGAAATATCCTGGGGGAATATATGCCCAAATGTTAATTAGAAAAAGTATGTTAAGTTCTGATCACCCCAAATGCATCCTTCAGCCTTCTTTCCTCTTTACTGGGTATGTAACATTTTAGCCAAGTCCTGTGGCATTATGCATTTATGTGTGCCACATTTCAGATTAGTTTTGCTTTTTATCAAGGGAAATTTAAATGATTAGTGAAGATTGTTGGAACTGTATTCTTTTTTTTTTTTTTTTAATTTTTTTTTCAACGTTTTTTATTTATTTTTGGGACAGAGAGAGACAGAGCATGAACGGGGGAGGGGCAGAGAGAGAGGGAGACACAGAATCGGAAACAGGCTTCAGGCTCCGAGCCATCAGCCCAGAGACTGACGCGGGGCTCGAACTCATGGACCGCGAGATCGTGACCTGGCTGAAGTCGGACACTTAACCGACTGCGCCACCCAGGCGCCCCTGGAACTGTATTCTTACTACCTTATCTAAAAGTTTTCCCTAGGGTCCCCCCCCCCCCCCCCCGCCATAAGGCATTCGGATGATGTCTCTTCATAAGCAATGTAGAAAATATACTTATTAACTTGGGTCATTTAGGAATCTAATAACTAGGAAGGGGTTTTTCATAAATCTTGTAGAAAATTCAGCTCCCCAGTGCTTTCGATGGATGAAGAAAACAACAGCCAGCTGTTATTGCAATTTCACCCAGTTTTATGCTCACAGTGGTTAACACAGGTTTTACCTTATTTTCTTTCCTGGCATTGAAGTGGTAGAAAATGATTTTGTTAAGTAGAAATAGAAGGTATTTGAAAACAATAATTTTACTTGCAGTACAATGCATTATCATGCTTTTGATGTTACATTTGCTAGGTCGGTATATATAGGAGATTACTTTTGAGCTCATACTGTGTGGAAAGTGCCACCTGTGTCTGGTTACCACGATTTGTATGTTCCCAAAGAACTGTTTATATTATGATAGCCCACTTTTCAACTTATTGCTCTCTCTTTGGTTATTCCTATGGTATTACCCTGATGAACTCAATCCTTTGTCTTTAGAAATAAAATATAACTTTGGAGGACAAAACTAGAAGTGTGATTTTTTAAAAACTCTGTTCTATTTGAGCAAAGTAGTACAAAATTAGATGGTCAGTTATTGTCTTACAGATTGAATACTAAGAATACTTCTTATGGAAGCAGAAATGTTTAAGTTACTTTAAATAGTAAAATAAAATATAGTAAAATATACGTAACATAAAATTAGTCATTTTAACCGTTTTAGATGTACAGTTCAGTGTCATTACGTACATTCACGTAATTGTACAACAATCACCAGCATACTCCACAGAACCTTTCCATCTTCTTAAAATGAAACCTTATATCATTAAACAATAATTTCCTATCCTTCCTGGCAACCACAATTCTACTTTCTGTGCTTACGAATTTGAGTGTTCTAGGTACCTCTTATCAATGGAATCATACAGTATTTGTCCTTCTGTGGACTGACTTATTTCACTTAGCATAATGCCTTCAAGGTTCATCCTCATTGTAGCATGTGTCAGTGTCCCTCCTTTTTTTTTTCTTCATTTATTGAGAGTGAGCGATGGAGGGAGAGAGAGAGAGAGAGGGAGAGAGAGAGAGAGAGAGAGAATGAATGAATACCAAGCAGGCTCCATACTGTCAGTGCACAGCCTGACGCAGGGCTCAAATTCACAAACTGTGAGATCATGACTGAGCTGAGATCAAGAGTTGGATGTTTAACCGACTGAGCCACCCAAGCGTCCCTGGGTGGCTTTTAAAAACTGGATAATATTCCCATGTATGTATAGACCACATTTGTTTATCCAGTCATCTGCCAGTGGACACTTGGCTTGCTTCCACATTTTGACTGTTGTGAATCATGCTGCTGTGAACATTGGTGTTCACATATCTATTGGAGTCCTAGCGTTCGGTTCATTTGGGTCTCTACCTGGAAGTGGAATTGCTGGATCGTGTATGAATTCTGTGTTTAATTTCTTGAGGAACCTCCATATTGTTTTCCACAGTGGCTGCACCACTTGACATTCTCACCAGCAGTACACGGGAGTTCTGATTCTCTACAACTTTGCCCACATTTATTACCTCTGTTCTTTTGATAATCGCCTTCTATTGAGTGTGAAGTGTAACTCATTGTGGTTTTAATACCACAAGGTTTTTGGTTCTTGGTTCTTCATGACATAATGAAAAATGTCTCTGCAAGTATCTCATTTTGTTTTGTTTTTGAGGTTAAGAACTTAAACTATTTTTCACAAGAATATATATAAACTCTTCCATATTCTGATAATGTATGTGATATTTTAACCAGCTTAAAATTGGATTGCCCTAGGTTTCCTGCTCTCTCATACTTAGTAGCTAGGACTGGTGAACAGATGCAGAACAAACAACTGAAGAATCTGTTCTGTGCTTCGGTGGTTATTTTCCAATTCCTCCTCCTCACACTCTCCCAGCATACGTAGATCCCCATCCTCTTCACTTGGGGGTATCGTCTTACTCACTGTGATTCTAATTCTATTATCAAATGATTTTTCTCACATCTCTCCCACCCCTCGTGCAAAGTTTTCCTGTGACTAGTCATTCTTTGCAAACATCCCATGAGTTTAAGTTCTTTGGAACTATATCGTCTTGTGAGTTGGAGCCACAGAGATACTGGATAGGGTCAAGCGTAATCTCCCTACCACAGCAAAAATGTAACAACATATTTAGCATTTTCTATTATAGTAGTTTGCTATTAAAAACTATATAAGAAAAGTACTCTAGCACTAGATTGGAAAGTAGGGATGCTACATTTTAGACTGACTAATTGAGAAAAGCAGTTTGAAGAATTAAAGAAGGTAGTCCTAAAAAAAAAAAAAAAAAGATTTTACGTAATCTCTACCTCCAACATGGGACTGGCACCCACAACCTTGAGATTAAGAGTTGCACGCTCCACTGACTGAGCCAACCAGGCCCCCCAAGAAGGTATTCTTGAACAGGAGAGATTTCATTGTTCATAAATTTTATGGTGTGGTAAGAGAAATTGTACTGCTGATACAGTAGTACATTTTTTATCCAGTTGGCGGATACTTGAACACCTACTAAAGGAGCGGGGCTTGGTGCTAGGTACTGTAGGGGATGCAGATAATTATAATAACTAGTATTTTGTTGTGCATACTGGGTGCAAGATACTTTTTTAGAAATTTGGAATTTATAACTCATACTGTTTTTTAAAGTTTTACTTATTTTGAGAGAGAGCATGAGTGAGGAGGGAGAGGGAGAGAGAGAGAGAATCCAAGCAGGCTCTGTACTGTCAGTGTGGATGGAGCCTGATGCGCGGGGCTCATACCCATGAACCGTGAGATCGTGACCGGAGCCCAAATCAAGAGTCAGATGCTCAACCGACTGGGCGAATAACTTGTGTAATTTTTACAACAACCATATGCTGTTACCGTCGTTTTGCAGATGAGAAAGCTGAGGCATAGGGAAGGTAAGTACCTTTGTCAAGGTCACAAAGCAAATGATGGAGGTTGGAAAGGAATCCAGGTAGTATGGCTCCAGACCCTATGCTCTTCATCTGTACTCTATACTAGAAAGTGGAAGACATGGTTTCTGCTCTCAAATAACCTGAGAGCCTAGTTGAGGTGACAAGTCTCAACCTCATGCAGATATATATACATACATATATATTTTTTTTTCTTTCAAGGTTGTAGACTGTAAACAGATGCTGTAAGTAGGCAGTTGGGTGCAATTTAGTCGAGCAGAGAGGCACGGCAGTGCAGAGTCAGGGTTCTGGATTGCAGCAGTAATGTGTGGTAGCGTCGAGCAGCCGGACTGGGCTGTGCACTGTGCATATGCACTCTGTATGAGTAGGAGTGGAGGAAACACCATTCTTTGAGGCACGATGTTTTCATTTTAAAAGAATTTAGCCGTGTACGTGTAGCTATGTTGAATTGTTTATTAAATTTCTCTCATTTGTTTTTGGTTTATTTAAGTAAAAATGTAGGAAAGCTTTAAACGTAAGTATATTTTATAACCTAGCTGCCTTTTTAAGGGATTTCTACTTACATTACCCCTTGAAAGTTGTCCTTCTTTGTAATCCATGGGAGATAATGGGAAATGGAAGAGAAGAAGGGAGCAGCTGCATTCATTCAATCCCCATAAATGACTTTTGTTAACGTTTTAATGCTTCAGGTCTGTGCTCAGAAACTGTGTGTCATGCATTACACAGCATGCTGTCATGGTGCCGTCTGCTTCCTCATGACCGTCTGAGTAAAACTGACTCAGTGGTTCAATGGAGGCCCGGCCTTCAGTACAAGGGAAGCAAACATCCACTGGAAGCAGCTCGAAGATTAGCAGTGTTTTTCATTCTTTGGTCTTCACTTTATAGCTTCTTTTCCCCTCGGTCAGATTGTGACCCACAGATTGTAGGTTGAGGCCACTACTCTTTGATTAATTTTATTAATTTCAGAATATGTCACAGATAGGAGGGTATAGTGATTTGAAGATAGAGACTTACCAAAGGTTATTCGTGTTTTAAAAGCAACTTCATTCTAACAATCACTTTTATCCAGTACTTGATGTCAGTATATTTAAGTATGTTTAAGGTCAGTGTTTTCTTTTGGCTTTGAATTATTCTTAAATTTTAGTGAGATATATAGCCTCTTAAAAATTAGGCAGCATGAAAAAAATGGAAGTATTTGAAAGCACAAAGAAGTGGTAGTCCCCCTATTTTCTGTGAGAATAACAAGAACAGCGTTAACGTTTCCATCCCCTAAACAGTAAAAATGATATAGCATTCTTTTGTGTCATTGATGGCACTTCTGTGATTTTTAAAATTTCAAGGATAGATTACTTGGGAAGTACCCATCTCTTTGGAATTTATGTTGAAATACGTACATGATAGAAATGAAACTTAAGACTTAAAGAGGAAATGAGATGAACGTTGTATTTTGTAACCTTGTGACTTTTAGGTTGGAAATACAGTGGTCATCTTTGTACAAAAGGCCTTTAGTATGCTTCCCCCCTGCCCCCTCAATACTTACTGTAGAATCTAGACGTTTCATGCTTGTGCTCCCCTAGCCCATAGATACATTTTCTCCTTCAATCTCTGATCAAGACAGTTGTATACAATTTCAGTTGAATTCTAGAAGTTTGCGGGCCACCTGGCTGGCTCAGTCAGTAGAGCATGAGACTCTTGATTTTGGGGTCGTAAGTTCGAGCCCCATGTTGGGGATAGAGTTTACTTAACAAGAAAATACAGAAGTTTGCAATGAATGACTCGTGGAATAGAGGGCTAGATAGAGAGCAGAGCCTCTACCCTACTCATTAAAGCATAGAAAACATTAAGAGTGGCTCCATTACTAAAACTATGAAAAACCAGGGGTAAAAATGCCTGTTTTCTTTGGAAGACGTTTCATTTTGTGAACAAAATTGAAAGGGATTTAGAGATAGTTTAGTTTAGTTCCTTCATTTTTACATGAGATTTATCATTCGGGCCTTCTCACCCTGATGAAGTGTTCTTCCTATAACACTACCTAGGTATTTATAATATCTCTTCAGTGATCTAAAGAATTTCCTTCCCTTTGAAAAACCTCAGGATTCCAAAAATTGATCTGTATAGAAAATGCTTATTGTATTATAAACAAATGGAATACCTATCAATTTTTGTTCTTTGAAGTCAGACACACTAGAGTTCCAACCCTGGTTCTTCAGTCTATTAACGGAATAACAAGTTTTTTAATTTCCCTATCTCAGTTTCCTGGTCTGTGATATGGAAATAATAATAGAAATCTATCTGGGAGGGGCACCTGCGTGGCTCAGTTAGTTAGGTGTCTAACTTCCACTCCGGTCATGATCTCATGGTTCCTGAGTTTGAGCCCCATGTTGGGCTCACTGCTATCAGCACAGAGCCCACTTTGGATCCTCTGTCTCCCTCTCTCTCTGCCCACCCCCCCCCAAAAAAAAACCTAAACATTTAGGAAAAAAAAAACAAAACAGAAATCTACCCAATAGTTTGTTGTGAGGATTATGTTACTTAGTATCTCAAACTGGTAACATTACAATACTAAGAGAATCATTTTATGTCATTTGGAATGTAATGCTCTATTCCTTTTTTGTTTTTGTTTTTGTTTTTGTTTGTATGTCTTTTGTTAAATAGCTTTATTGAGATGTAATTTACTTTCTATAAAATTAGCTTGTAATTATACAATTCATTGATTTTTAGTAAATTTATAGAATTGTGCTGCTATTCAGTCCAATTTTAGAACATTTCCCACCTACCCCCAAAAGTTCCCTTGTATCTGTCTGCAGTTAATTCCTGCTCCCATTTCTGTACAACCTTTGATCCACTTTCTGACTGTCTGAATGTGCATTTTCTAGACATTTTATTTAAATAGAATCATATAATATGTGGTTGGTTTCTGTCACTATAATGTTTTCAGAGTTCATCCATGGCCTTGAATCCGTACCTCTTTTTTTTTTTTTTTTTTAAGAGAGAGTGCACGAGGTGGGCAGAGGGACAGAGGGAGAGAGAATTCCAAGCAGGCTCCGTGCTCAGCATGGAGCCCAGGCCGGGTTTGATCCCACGACCCCTGGGATCATGACCTGAGCTGAAATCAAGAGCTGGTTGCTCAACTGACTGACCCACGTAGGCACCCTTGTGATCCATTTTTAATGAAATTTTTGTGTGTAGTACGAGAAAAATCTACATTCTTTTTTTTGGATATCCAATTATCCTGTCACCATTTGTTAAAAGAAAACCCTTTTTTTTTTTTTTTTAATTTTTTTTTAATGTTTATTTATTTCTGAGACAGAGAGAGACAGAGCATGAGTGGGGGAGGGGCAGAGGGAGAGAGGGAGACACAGAATCTGAAGCAGGCTCCAGGCTCCGAGCTGTCAGCACAGG